>NW_028253047.1:0-32791 GCF_964263255.1 Lissotriton vulgaris
AATACGGCGCACCCCTGCATTCCCCCTTGGTGGGGTTCTCGGTGAGTGAGAGGATCAGTTGGGTGTCGTCAGCGTAGGAGACTATCTTGAGGCCGTGGGATCTGACGACGTCTGCGAGGGGGGACATATAGGTGTTGAATACGATGGGCCTGAGCGATGATCCTTGGGGTGCACCGCAAATGATGTCCTTGGGAGCGGAGGTGAAGGGAGGAAGCCGGATAGGCTGTGTGCGTCCTGGGAGAAAGGAGGTGATCCCAGTGCTTAATTTGTAAAATATGAAGTGCAGGTGCTAAAATGTTTGTCGGAGGCCACACCCAATTTTTTCTGGCTCCACCCAGTCCCTCCACTGGCCCCACCCACTTACTCTATTAGCTCCACCCACATCTTCAAGTGGCACTGCTAAAAGTCAAATATAATAAATGATCTGAATTTCAGAATGGGAGCCTTACATGAGTGCGTGAGATGTGCTTGGCAAGTCACTTCACCTCTCTCTGCTTCTTGTAACCAAAAGCTGAAGTGCAGAGACACAAATATTTGACCCCAGGTGTGCCGGTTGCATTTAATTGTAAATTAGATATTGAGAAAGCATTTGCGAATCGCTTGAAATTTTAAACCTCTGTGACAGACTCAACACAATTGGTAAGTAAAAGGAGACAGCTCTGCCATGGTGGGGGCTGGGGAATGTATAGGGAGTGAGGGTAAGGGTCCTCCGACATCCAGAAGTGTGCATTCAACAACCCCTTTGTGCTGTGTGTAATCTCTGCTCAGGGCTCACACTGGGGAAAGTTGATCAAATCAGCAGGTGAATCTGTAATATTCACAGGTATTCCGGAAGCAGGCATTATTATTTTATTATTGAATGTAGTGTGTGGTTTCGCGGAGGCCATCATCGGACAGCACTGGCAGTGTATTCTGTTCTTTGTGTCAAGCAGCGGACGGGTGTAATCCTCATCACACAGGGGCCTATGGGATTATGACCCTCATCTGCCAGCCTGCTTCAGGCCAATGGTATCCTTGTCCTTGGCATTCTGTCATTGGTGGACTCTCCCCTTGCCCCCTTGAAGTTCTCGTGCTCCTGTCTCACCTTTTGCCTCCAGCTGCCACTCGTCAACCCTGCACCTCCCTCACAACACTGCTGCCTGCACACTAATTCTGACCGCACCTCAGTAACTCTGGGGTCTCAGAAGGGCCATGATAGATTCTAGCACTGTCGCCAGCATCATGTAAGTTGGGGATCTGATCCCTGGCTGCTCAGCCAATCAGAATGCAGCTCACAACAAACGAGCAATTTTCTAGTTGCTGGCACGAGTGTGAGTGCAGCCCATACTGCTGAAGATACCAGTCTGGCCTAGGAGTGTCCTGAATTGTGTGCACTCATGTCAGATGGATTTTTAGCAGTACTAGAGGCACGCACTGTACAAATAAGCTGTGATACTCTGCCGAGGGTGGAAGAGAGCAGTCCATAGATCTGGTGGACAGACACAGTAATGTAGTAAACCGTGTGAAGGCCTGCGGTTGTAAAAGGGCTGAGTCTAGGACGCAAGCCCATGAAGGAACAGGACAAGGTAATTTTTCTGATTCACCTTCGTCTTCAAGCTATAAATTATATTTGAAAGTACTATTGAAGGCGTCAATGCGTCATGTAACTGAGCTGGAGTTTTTGAGACTCTATCAGCCCCTCATTTCCCTGCCAGTCCCTCCTCCTCTTTTGAGCCCATACTGTTTTATTATAACTATATTGAAGGCCCTAGCCAGTGGGACAGAGGATTGTGCGGCGGTGACGTCAGCAATCACCTTAATCATCGGCTGCAAGATTTGTAGCTATTACCAAAAATAGTTTTAGACCCTGCTGATTGAAACTGGTGCACGCCGACTGCAGGCCCGTTTCTGGGCGCTAGCTGGTTCCCGTGCCTCTTGAATCTCAGGTGACAGGTCAATTCTGATACTTAAATTAGCCTTCCACTGCCTCATAATTGTAAAGCCCTGTCTAAATTGCGCTAGTCACAGCCACAAACTGAGTTCATTATTAGAGGTACATACTCCGGATTTACATCCCAACTGGGGGCATTTTATAGCAAGAAATGTTGAGAGAGCTCGCCGGGTTCGCGCCTGTAGCCTGCAGATTAGTCAGGCCGCTGCCACAGGCGCGTTAACCACCCGAGCTGGCCTCTCCCGGAAGCAGAGATGTTGTTGGGAGGTGAAAAAAAAGAATCTTGGTCCCCAGAAGTAAGTGCTCGCCTCTAAGTGCCAACCGCTATCCACTGTAGGCTACCTTTGAACATACACAACTATGTATCCCTAAACTGAATTGGAGAAATGTGCCGGCCCGAGACAGGATTGTGCATTAAGGTGATGTAACTTCGCAATCTTCCACAACGATTACAGTGGCACAACAACACACACTGGAGCATAATTCCTTTGCAGGAGAGTGTCGCACATCACATTAATATTTAATTTATGCACTGTATATGGGGCCTCTGGGAGGAGAATATATGCGGCAATGTGAAGGGTGGGGCCAGCATGCCTGTGGGGCCCGCCTGGTCAAGAAATCAGCACCCGGTATCAGATGCTAAATGGTAGACACACTCAAGACCAGTGCCAGTGCATACATCCATGGGTGACATCGGTACAAACAAACCAGTACAACGCCGAAATAGGCCTCTCCTCCAAGAAAAATTGCACAGATACAAATATCGATATCCATATCAGTAAATTTCTTAACGGTCAGTCTCTTTGAGAGGCGGGCAGGGCTGTGACCTAAGTCAGTCACTCACTCCCGTCTCTCACGGTCTCACCTGACATGTGACTGACGCCATTTGCCAAATAAAGACAGGCATCTGCGCCAGACTGGTGCGCTTTTATAAATCCAGATTGGCATTGCTATCTATACTAGGGTGCACAGCCACAAAGCCTGTGTGAAGCAGAGACACGACACACGAACAGTACTGCACACGAAGCCCTACAAGAGAAGAGAGCCCGAGACCTGGCCACCACTAACTATTGTGGGAATTTAGGCCCGACGCCCGAGCCCAGCCGAGCTAAACCTAAATGACTGTGGTAATGTGGCATCCGCCAACGGCCCAGCGCCCTCCCCTGCCTGCATGTCTCATATCATATCATTCATCAATCATCATCACACACAGGCGCGGCAGCACCCCCTTCTCCGGTGGCGTTAACACCTCAGTGCCACCACGATCTGTGATGATGGCCAGCGGCCCGCCCCGCCCGAGTATTTGATCATTCATTCATGTGTTATAGACTAGTGTCCTGTGTAATTAAAAAATGATCGTTTTCTTCTCGGGAAGGTCAGGTGGTGTCTGGACGGACACCATCCCGCCCGGCGCCCGGTGATGGCATACAGTTTTGCAAAATTACACAATTGATTCAATTATGCAGCTTAACGTGGTGTAGGGTGACCAACCGTCCGTAAATTTCACGGACAGTCCGTAATTTTGGCTGTCTGTCCGTTGTCCGTTAAGGATTCTTTAACGGACGCCTTTTGTCCGTAATTTTAACCGGGCACAGCTTGCCCCCACCTCCCTTCTTGACTCTGATGCTGTATGAAAGCTCAGACCCCCAGCAGCACTGTAGAGGCACAGCGGGATGGCAACCCTCACACCTCCAGCCCTTGATGAGCTGTTAAGAGGTGCTTGAAGGTGACAGAGGGAGGGGCGGCAGCTTCAGAGCGGGGCATCCATTCACACGCAAACAGCCCTGAATGCGTCTTTTATCTGCTATTTAGAGGGGGGCTCACACATTCCATTTCTACCCAGGGCCCCAAACATCCTAGACTCGGCCAGATTACACCCCTGATTACACCGAGGAGGCACGTGGTTCTCTTCACCGAGCTTAATTACTGTCACTAAATTGTAAGCAAACCTCGGTTCTTCAAACATGCATAATGTAAGAAAATAAAGAAATGGCACAATCGCACCCACACTGATTAACAAAGTATGGAGGACAATCAGTTCAATCCGTTCTCTTAGAGTATCTCCTGTAAGTACTGTACATCACAGTGGGGGATGGCATTTTGGACAGAGAGCCTGTCTTCTCGTTGTCTTGTGCAGGAGGGGGTGAGAAGCCCAAGATGATACTAGACCCTGCATGCCCACCCCTGTGCCCACCCTGGTGGATCACGTTCCCTCTCCTGTGATGACTCCTGCTCCTGTCCCCCCATGTGGTGGCTCCAGTCCACCCCTCGCCTGTGATGGCTCCTGTCCCCCATGTTGTGGTTCCACTCCACCCCACGCCTGGGATGGCTCCTGTCCCCCCATGTGGTGGCTCCAGTCCACCCCCACCTGTGATGGCTCCTGTCCCCCATGTTGTGGTTCCAGTCCACCCCCCGCCTGTGATGGCTCCTGTCCCCCCATGTTGTGGCTCCAGTCCACCCCACGCCTGGGATGGCTCCTGTCCCCCCATGTTGTGGCTCCAGTCCACCCCCCGCCTGTGATGGCTCCTGTCCCCCATGTGGTGGCTCCAGTCCACCCCACACCTGGGATGGCTCCTGTCCCCCCATGTGGTGGCTCCAGTCCACCCCCCGCCTGTGTTGGCTCCTGTCCCCCATGTGGTGGCTCCAGTCCACCCCCCGCCTGTGTTGGCTCCTGTCCCCCATGTTGTGGCTCCAGTCCACCCCACGCCTGGGATGGCTCCTGTCCCCCCATGTGGTGGCTCCAGTCCACCCCCCGCCTGTGTTGGCTCCTGTCCCCCATGTTGTGTCTCCAGTCCACCCCACGCCTAGGATGACTCCTGTCCCCCCATGTGGTGGCTCCAGTCCACCCCCCGCCTGTGTTGGCTCCTGTCCCCCATGTTGTGGCTCCAGTCCACCCCACGCCTGGGATGGCTCCTGTCCCCCCATGTGGTGGCTCCAGTCCACCCCCACCTGTGATGGCTCCTGTCCCCCATGTTGTGGCTCCAGTCCACCCCCGCCTGTGGTGGCTCTTGTCCCCCCCTGTGGTGGATCCTGTCTCCGCCCTGGGTGGCTTCTGTCCCAGTCCTGGAACGGCCCCTGCAGCGAGGGTGAAGTTCATGATGGGCCTCTTCTCAAAAGGGCTCAGCTCAAAATTAATATGGAAAGGTGGGCGAGTAAGTAAGTGAAGGGATGGGTGAATGGCTGGATGAATTAGTGAAAGGGTGAATGGATGAATGAAAGATTGAATAAATGGATAATGAGAGAGGATAGATGGATTGATGAGGGGAAGGATGGAGAGAAAATGTAAATAGCTGGATGTATGGGTGGAAGGGTAGCTGGATGATTGATGAGGGGAAAGATGGGTGAGGGGAAGGATGATGGATGGAGGGGAAGGATGATGGATGGAGGGGAAGGATGGATGGATGAGGGGAAGGATGGATGAAAGGAAGGATGGATGAGGGGAAGGATGATGGATGGATGAGGGGAAGGATGGATGGATGAGGGGAAGGATAAATGGATGAGGGGAAGGATGAATGGAGGGGAAGGATGGAAGGATGAGGGGCAGGATAAATGGATGGGATGGATGGATGTGTGAGAGGAAGGATGGATGAAAGGAAGGATGGATGAAAGGAAGGATGGATGACGGGAAAGGATGGATGATGAGGGGAAGGATGGATGGATGGATGGATGATGAGGGGGTGGGTGAAAGGATGGATGATGAGGGGAAGGGTGGATGGATGGATGATGAGGAGGTGGGTGAAAGGATGGATGGATGGATGGATGATGAGGGAATGGATGGATGATGAGGGGAAGGATGGATGGATGATGAGGGGAAGGATGGATGGATGGATGATGAGGGAAAAGGATGGATGGATGATGAGGGAAAAGGATGGATGGATGATGAGGGGAAGGATGGATGGATGATGAGGGGAAGGACAGATGGATGGATGGATGGATGATAAGGGAAAAGGATGGATGGATGATGAGGGGAAGGATGGATGGATGATGAGGGAAAAGGATGGATGGATGATGAGGGAAAGGATGGATGGATGATGAGGGGAAGGATGGATGGATGATGAGGGAAAGGATGGATGGATGATGAGGGGAAGGACAGATGGATGGATGGATGGATGATGGGTGGGTGAAAGGATGGATGATGGAGAGTGGGTGAAAGGATGGATGGATGGATGGATAAGTGGGTGGGTGAAAGGATGGATGGATGGATGGATGATGAGTGGGTGGGTGAAAGGATGGATGGATGAGTGGGTGGGTGGATGGTGGGTGGGTGAAAGGATGGGTCGGTGGATTGGATGGTGGGTGGGTGAAAGGATGGATGAGTGGGTGGGTGGATGGTGGGTGGGTGGATGATGGGGGGTAGGTGGATGAGTGGCGTATAGAGCACTGGCGGAGGGATCAACGAGTGCGATTAGTTCCTTACTCACTCGCTATGTTCCAACTAGAGGTCTTCGGTCCGCTGGACTTTTCCAACTTGTCGTGCCCCGCTTTAGGCTGACTAGATGGGGAGCCAGGGCCTTTTCAGTTGTTGCCCCGCAGCTTTGGAACTCCATCCCAATTGAGATAAAAACGCTACCCTCAATTGATCTCTTTATAAAGGAACCTAAAACGTGGTTCTTCAGGAGGGCCTACCAATGATTGAATGCTACATGTGGTGACGAGCTGTTATTTTGATGTAGGCGTCTTGACGCCCATTGGGCAAAGTTTGCGCATAATAAGAATTTCTTCATTCATTCATTCAATAATGGATGGATTGATGGATTGATAAGTGCAAGGGTGAATGAATGGACATATGAGTGAAAGGGTGGGTGTAAGGATGGATGAGTGAGTGAAAGGGAGGGTAGATGGACAAAAGGATGAATAGATGTGTGAAGGAGTGAAATGATAGATGGATGAGTGATAGGATCAATGGATGGATTCATGAGTGGATGAGTAGATGGATGGATGGATGGGTGGGTGGATGGATGGAAGGAAGGATGGCTAAGTGAAAGGGTCGATAGAGAGAGAAAGGGAGGATGGATGGATGACTAAAATAGTGGATGGGTGGAAGGATTAGTAAGTGAAAGGATGGCTGGATTGGTGAAAGGGTAAATGGCTGAATGGATGAGTGAATGGATGGATGGGATGAAGAGTGGATGGATAAGTGTACAGATGGATAGGGTGAAAGGATGGATGGATAATGGAGGATGAGTGAAAGGATGGATGAGGGGATGGATGAAGGGATGGATGACTGAAATGATAGATGGAAGGATACATGATGGATTGGTTTGCAAATGGTTGAATATGTTTGGAAATGGCTGGGCTTACTTATATACTATTGCGCGACCTCTGATGTGTCTGTAAAACGTACCTATTGTCCTAAAGTTTTGTCCTGAATTTTGACCTCCTGTCCTGAATTTGTGTCCTGAATTTTGACCCTTTGTCCTGAATTTGTGTCCTGAATTTTGACCCTTTGTCCTGAATTTGTGTCCTGAATTTTGACCCTTTGTCCTGAATTTGTGTCCTGAATTTTGACCCTTTGTCCTGAATTTTTACACTCACCGTCCTGAATTTGCACCAATGCCAGTTGGTCACCCTAACGTGGTGCTTACCGTTATTGGTGGTAGTAGGCCGGTCGGCAGGGACACGCACACTGACTGGATGCTGCTGCTCAGTTGGTTCTGCTTGCTGCTGCTGCCTGCTTGCAGTTTCAGCAGGACTCAGGAGGAGGACAGCCAGTGTGGACAGGAGAGGACAGCCCAGCTCTGCCCTTCGGCTTCGTGGTCGTCGTGGGCCGTGGCGTGGTGGGGGTGGGGCGCCTGCTGTTCATGTGACTGTGCGCAGGTTATGCTGGGGGCTGGGCGTGGCAACTGGCAGCCTGCCTTGCTGCCCCTAATCGTCTGCCTGACGGGAGCTAATGTTAAAAGGATGAGCAGGAGCCCCTCACCTTGGAAAGCCACAAAACACACGGGAGGGGCAGCTGAACAGCAGACCACCTGACAAGTTGGAGCGTTACAACTGTTTGTATCCTACGGCAGCCCTAACAACCCGGAGTTAGACATAACCTGCACACTGTGCTGAAAAGGCTTATCGATAGCGTTCCCTGGCCTTGGGGAGGCGCGGATACACTACTAATCGGGGGCATGTAAAAAACATTTGTTTCGGACCGTTCGTAGCGGAGCACTGAGGATAAATCATGACCTCGGGGCAGGGTCGGATTGGGATCACAATTCGGCCCGGGCACTGACGAAAAAAGTGGCCCACATTCAAGAGGCGTGGCCCATATTTAAGGGGCGTGGCTCACATTCAAGGGGCGTGCCCTTTCATGAAACACCATTTGCACAGACAAGGAATGAAAGTGGGAGGATACTGTTCTTGCACACAACACAGGGCCAAGGTGACAATGGCCTACATGCTGAGCAACTAAAAAAAATAGCAAGGCCCCTTTTTGTCACAAAATTATTCCAGCCCTCCAGCACAGGAGCACCTGAAAAGCAGCAAAGCCCCTGCTATTACTAACCTACTTAGCCCTCCCCAGACCTTCAGCTCAGGAGCACATGAACAGAGGTAAGGCCCCTGCAATTAGTAAATTAATCAACCCTCCAGGCCTTGAGAAAATGTCCTGGCAGGGGAGCACAAAACACAGCTTTCTGGGTCATCCAAGGTAGCCAGGTAGCCAGGTAGCCAGGGGGGAGGCTGAGGTGAAGCTGGTGCATGGGAAGTGCCTTCCCAGTGTGTTCTGGCAGTTTGAGTATTTACCATTTACTGTAGTATTACCCTTGTACCTGTGTATGGTACCCTTTTCTAACTTGCACACGTCAATTTTCTCTTGAAACACACTGTTTGCTACCTCTCACTTTTGTTTGCTTTAGATACTTGCACAAGTGCCACCATTGCCTACGTAACGTTTGTTCTTGTGCTGGAGTGTCTGCCATTAATTACAGTATTATACCTCTACTTGTATTTTGTACGCTTTTGTAACCTGCACACATATCTCTTTTTCCTCCTGTAATGTATCGTTTGCTCCTCTTGTATTTTGGTTGCTCACTATTGTCACTTTTGATTCATGTAACTTAACGTTTGCTTTTGTAATTTGTCCACTTATAATTTTCTCCTCATGTATTATTGCTGTTCCTAGTATGAAGTGCTCTGACACCTTCGGGTAAAGTCCGCGCTATATAAAATCGCATAAATAAATAAATAAAACAAAAAAATTCCAAACATCACCAGACCCATTCTTCCTCGCCCACTATGCCCTGAATGTGAAGGGCTGTGGGCAAGGTGCTAAGACTAACACCGTTTCTGGGCTGCATGGGCGCCAGGGGGCCGAGGTGCAAATGGCTCAAAGGCCAGAGAAACACCTGGCCCCCAGGGAGGCCGATTATTGCAAACAATCACCCCTCCCCAGCCCAGCCTCGGCTTGATTGCTTGGCAGGGCAGGGGTGAAGGAGAGGCCACAGCTGACAATCGCTGTCTGGCCGCACAGCGAGGCTGCTTTCATTTTCTCAGTCTCTGTCTCCGTGCACTCTGTGGGCCGTTTTTAGGTCTCGCCTGTCGATGCTCATGCGCATCGAGCAAGGCGAGAGTATTGGCACTTATCCGCTCTTTATCCACACTGCAAGGAATCGTGGCGATTCCTTGCAGTGCACGAGAAATTTAAGCTCAATGCGCATGCGCATTGAGCTTAAATGCGCGTGCCACATGCCCCCAGCCGCCTGCCTTGCCTACTCTCTCTCACAGCCTCCCCCAGCTCCGCCCCCTCACTACTTGATTGCACGGCCGCTAGGCCGTGCCTCCCCTACTCTCCTCCCCCCTCCTCCTCTCCTCCCCTGCCTGCCTGCCGCTAGGCCGTGCCTCCCCTACTCTCCTCCCCCCTCCTCCTCCTACTCTCCTCCCCTGCCTGCCTGCCGTGTCGCACCTCTCCCCTCTCCGCCCCCTCCCCTGCCCGCCGTGTTACGGTGAAAGGCTTGTTTGTTTATTTTACCCGCCGTGTCTCTGCTGCTTCCCCCTGTCCTGTCTCTCCTCCTCTCCCTCTCTATACCCTCCCCCTCCCCCCCACCACTCCCATCAAGTCCCTCTGGCCCTTCCCTCCTCCCCGCACCCCTCCTCCCCTGCCCCCTCCACCCTTTCTTGTTCGGATTTGAGGTTGAACTGCGTTTGCTCACGCATTTTTTGCTGTTTGCTTTTTGCTTTACTATGAGGTAAAGCACAGGGCTGAGTTGGTTTCTAAAGTCTCCTGCCACATTGCCGCCTCCTCCCCTCCCTGCAAGTGCATTTGTACTGGCATATTCTAGCGCCTGGTTTATCTCGGAACTCTAACTAAAGCGCTTGGCTGCTTAGTACATTTCCTGGAATCGAGACGCAGTTTTGCAAGGTACTGCGATTTATTACTGTCCCCTTTTATCATTAGTTTTCCCAGTTAACGCTTTCCTGGTTGTGGAAGCACAATTTTAGTGTGGACACTTGGGGCTCCAAACTGCAGCTTTTGAACAATGCACAGGACAGTGGTGCCAAAAACCGACCGATGCAGAGTGAGGTGCCAGTGGTGGTGCTGGTGGAGAAACCTGTCACCGGGCCTCCATGGGGCTCTTACGAAGAGCACTTTTTCCTGCCACCTGGAGTAAGAGAAAATAATTTAAGATGCATGTTAACCCTACCTGTAAACCCGCAGATTGTTCACCAGCGAACATAAGCAGAATTTTGGTTTGTGGCGTGTGTGAAAAACATTGATTTTTCGGACATTTTTGTCTGTAGCCAATGGGACTCTGAGAAATTAAAAAAAGTTTGCTAATCGTAGACAAAATCCTAATTTCTGAATTTTCCTAGTAGGAGAAACATTTTTGGACCTACTCAGATTGTCGTGGTACACACTCACACGAGGTCAAGTTCTGATAATTTTAACGTTGTAATTTGCACATCTCCGCCTAAAGCGCCTTTTACTATTTCCACAGTAATTTCTTTATGTTCCATCAGTTCTGCTTTGTCCAGCTCTTTTGAAGAGGTCAGGTGTTTCTCTTCTTTCTTGATCTGCCTCCTTGTTTGTAAATATCTCTTCACGCATGTAAGCTCGGGTGAAATGCTGTTACCGGCTGTTGTGCAAGTTAGTCTGCTCTTTTAATTTGTGTGGCTTTTGAAGTCTACCCACATAATACAAAGTTATATTTTGCTGTAATCAGGAGGTTCTCTGGGAAATGTTGGCATTTTGGCAGTTTTATTTATCCTGGTATTTGCTACAGAATCGCGAAATTCCAGGAATATTTGAATACTGCTTCTTTCGGGTGTGTTTTTGTGTAGCCAAGCAGCTGTTCATCACCCCACCCAGAGGAGACTTCGAACAGATCTTCTGTCCCAAAGTAAAGTGTTGATTGTCAGGGCAGGACTGGGGAACCAAAACCTCACTCACCCTCAACCCCTCACCCTCAACCCCTCACTCACCCTCAACCCCTCACCCTCACTCACCCTCACCCTCAACCCCTCACCCTCAACCCCTCACCCTCAACCCCTCACCCTCACTCACTCACCCTCAACCCCTCACCCTCAAACCCTCACCCTCACTCACCCACCCTCAACCCCTCACCCTCACTCACTCACCCTCAACCCCTCACTCTCACTCACTCACCCTCACTCACCCTCAACCCCTCCCCCTCGACCCCTCCCCCTCAACCCCTCACTCACCCTCAACCCCTCACTCACCCTCAACCCCTCACTCACCCTCAACCCCTCACCCTCAACCCCTCACTCACCCTCACTCTCACTCATCCTCACTCACCCTCAACCCCTCACCCTCACTCACCCTCACTCACCCTCAACCCCTCACCCTCACTCACCCTCAACCCCTCACCTTCAACCCCTCACTCACCCTCACTCTGACTCACCCTCACTCAGCCTCAACTACTCCCCCTCACTCACCCTCACTCACCCTCACTCTCACTCATCCTCACTCACCCTCAACCCCTCACCCTCACTCACCCTCACTCACCCTCAACCCCTCACCCTCACTCACCCTCAACCCCTCACCTTCAACCCCTCACTCACCCTCACTCTGACTCACCCTCACTCAGCCTCAACTACTCCCCCTCACTCACCCAAAACCCCTCACTCACCCTCACCCTCACTCACCCTCAACACCTCACTCACCCTCACCCTCACTCACCCTCACCCTCACTCACCCTCACTCACCCTCAACACCTCACCCTCAACTCCTCACCCTCACTCACCCTCACTCACCCTCACTCACCCTCACTCACCCTCAACCCCTCACCCTCAACCCCTCACCCTCACTCACCCTCACCCTCACTCACCCTCAACCCCTCACCCTCATTTGAGTTAGAGCTTGTAGAATTGTTTATGGCTTTTTTTATTTGTAATTCTTTAGCATTGGCTACAGGAAAGAAAAATGCTAAAGATTTACAAAAAAAACCCATAAACAATTCTAAAAGCACTAACTCTAATGCTGCGAGACCTATTGCATTTCCAATGCTTGTTTTTTCTCCCCTTTCCTAGTCCACTCTCTGTGGACTGGGACAGGGGAGAAAAAAAACGGCCCACAGAGGGCACTGAGGCACCGGCCCTTCGGCCCATTCCCGAATGCCCGCCTTGCCAATCCGCCCCTGCCTCGGGGTGTACCGATCGCCCTCCACCAAGTCACAAGGTCGATTCTGGTGCAACTAGCAGGCGATACTACAAGCCGGCACCGCCGAAGTGGCCTACACAAGCAGATATATATTTGAACTATATATATATCTTTAAGCCTAAAAAAAAAGGCGCGTGCTCGCCCCGCAGGTAATGACGAGCTAGCATGAGCCCCCGGGGGTGCTCGTAAACGCCCCAACGCTTCACTAAGTGCGGACAGCGCGGCGGCCGCAAATCAAGAGGCTTGCTCCCCCCCCCCCCCGGCGAGACAAGCCGCAAAGATTAATGCGTCTAAATAAAGATCTGTACAAAAAAACGCGTAAGGTGTAAAAAGCCGGACCACAAAGGGGCTAAAACGCACCACATCCACCGCTGCCCTGAACACCACTTCCTCAAGGAGCTCGTATGTCTGCGCACGCCCGCACAGGGCCACTCGGCAGATTTCGCCGCGGTAGCGTTCTGAACCTTCAATCCTCCTATTGGAAGTCAAACGCAAAGATATTACAGGCTACATACCAACGAGCGCAAGAACCCTGGTCCCAAAATTATCTAAACACACTGGCCCTTATTTATGAGGCCTTGCGTCAGTTTTGCGCCGCAGGTGCGTCACTAATTGTGACGCACCAGTGGCGTACAAAATGCGCCTTGTTGCGCCATATTTAAAAGTTTACGCATCTAAGTAGATGCGTCACTTTTTAAACCCCTGCGCCACATTATACCTGCGTCAGGTATAATGTATGCAGAGGGGGCGTTCCCCCGCAAAAAGCCTCGTATAGTGACGCAGTGAAATCTATGAGATTTCACTGCGTCACTTTCAGGACGCCGTTGCATCAAAATCTTGCGCCTGCCTCACAGCAGGCGTAAGCCTGACGCAAGCTCTTTCACATGGGGCTTGCCCCATGTGAAAGGACGCATTGCTGGAGTTGCGTCACTTTTGTGACACACTCCAGCAATGCGTCACTTTTGCGCTTACAGATGCGTCAGAAATACTGACGTATCTGTAAGTCCTTGCGACATGATGCGTCATACATTAAATATGACGCATCATTGGTGTCGCAAGGAGTGCGCAGTGAAAAGTGACGCATCGCTGTTTTCACGCAGCGATGTGTCACTTTTCATAAATGAGGCCCACTATCCTTTAAATCAGATGTGGACCTAGAATGCTCGGTACGCCACATCCCCCATTAGCACGAGGCCTCACCTGTGGACGCAGTGCCAACCACAAGCAATAAAACCAAAAGCCTGCCGAAATTGTTTAAGAAGAATGCCCTTCATAGATGAGAAATCAGCTAAGACCTTCCAGTTTGTCTAAATAGTAACATATTCGACTCGTGGACTGCAGTTGCAATCAACGAGCCACATTGGGATAACAACGCAAACAAGCATTGGAAATGCAATAGGTCTCGCAGCATTAGAGTTAGTGCTTTTAGAATTGTTTATGGGTTTTTTTTGTAAATCTTTAGCATTTTTGTTTCCTGTAGCCAATGCTAAAGAATTACAAATAAAAAAAGCCATAAACAATTCTAAAAGCTCTAACTCAAATGCTCCGAGACCTATTGCACTGTGTGAGGGTGAGGGTGAGGGGTTGAGGGTGAGTGAGGGTGAGGGTGAGTGAGGGTGAGTGAGGGTGGGTGAGGGTGAGTGAGGGTGAGTGAGTGAGGGTGAGTGAGGGGTTGAGGGTGAGTGAGGGGTTGAGGGTGAGTAAGGGGTTGAGGGTGAGTGAGGGTGAGTGAGGGTGAGTGTGAGTTAGGGTGAGGGGTTGAGGGTGGGTGAGGGTGAGGGTGAGGGGTTGAGGGTGAGTGAGGATGAGTGAGGGTGAGTGAGGGCGAGTGAGGGTGAGGGGGTGAGGGGTTGAGGGTGAGGGTGAGGGGTTGAGGGTGAGTGAGTGAGGGTGAGTGAGGGTGAGTGAGGGTGAGGGGTTGAGGGTGAGTGAGGGTGAGGGGTTGAGTGTGAGTGAGGGTGAGGGGTTGAGGGTGAGGGGTTGAGGGTGAGGGGTTGAGGATGAGGGGTTGAGGGTGAGTGAGTGAGGGTGAGGGGTTGAAGGTGAGTGAGGGTGAGGGGTTGAGGGGGAGGGGTTGAGGGTGGGTGAGGGGTTGAGGGTGAGGGGTTGAGGGTGAGTGAGGGTGAGGGCGAGTGAGGGTGAGGGGTTGAGGGTGAGGGGTTGAGGGGTTGAGGGTGAGGGGTTGAGGGTGAGTGAGGGTGAGGGCGAGTGAGGGTGAGGGGGTGAGGGGTTGAGGGTGAGGGTGAGGGGTTGAGGGTGAGTGAGTGAGGGTGAGTGAGGGTGAGTGAGGGTGAGTGAGGATGAGGGGTTGAGGGGGAGGGGCTGAGGGTGAGTGAGGGTGAGGGGTTGAGTGTGAGTGAGGGTGAGGGGTTGAGGGTGAGGGGTTGAGGGTGAGGGGTTGAGGGTGAGTGAGGGTGAGGGGTTGAGGGTGAGTGAGGGTGAGGGGTTGAGGGGGAGGGTTTGAGGGTGGGTGAGGGGTTGAGGGTGAGGGGTTGAGGGTGAGGGCGAGTGAGGGTGAGGGGTTGAGGGTGAGGGGTTGAGGGGTTGAGGGTGAGGGGTTGAGGGTGAGTGAGGGTGAGGGCGAGTGAGGGTGAGGGGGTGAGGGGTTGAGGCTGAGTGAGTGAGGGTGAGTGAGGGTGAGTGAGGGTGAGTGAGGGTGAGGGGTTGAGGGGGAGGGGTTGAGGGTGAGTGAGGGTGAGGGGTTTAGGGTGAGTGAGGGTGAGGGGTTGAGGGTGAGTGAGGGTGAGGGGTTGAGGGTGAGTGAGGGTGAGGGGTTGAGGGTGAGTGAGGGTGAGTGAGGGTGAGGGGTTGAGGGTGGGTGAGGATGAGTGAGGGTGAGGGGTTGAGGGTGAGGGGTTGAGGGTGAGTGAGGGTGAGTGAGGGTGGGTGAGTGAGGGTGAGGGTGAGTGAGGGTGAGGGGTTGAGGGTGAGGGGTTGAGGGTGAGTGAGGGTGAGGGTGAGTGAGGGTGAGGGGTTGAGGGTGAGTGAGGGTGAGGGGGTGAGTGAGGGTGAGGGGTTGAGGGTGGGTGAGGGTGAGTGAGGGTGAGGGGTTGAGGGTGGGTGAGGGTGAGTGAGGATGAGTGAGGGTGAGGATGAGTGAGGGTGAGTGAGGGTGAGGGTGAGTGAGGGTGAGGGGTTGAGGGTGAGTGAGGGTGAGGGGTTGAGGGTGAGTGAGGGTGAGTGAGGGTGAGGGGTTGAGGTTGAGGGTGAGGGGTTGAGGGTGAGGGTGGGTGAGGGGTTGAGGGTGAGTGAGGGTGAGGGGTTGAGGGTGAGTGAGGGTGAGTGAGGGTGAGGGTGAGGCTGAGGGGTTGAGGGTGAGTGAGGGTGAGTGAGAGTGAGGGTGAGGCTGAGGGGTTGAGGGTGAGTGAGGGTGAGTGAGGGGTTGAGGGTGAGGGGTTGAGGGTGAGGGGTTGAGGGTGAGTGAGGGTGAGGGGTTGAGGGTGAGTGAGGGTGAGTGAGGGTGAGGGGTTGAGGGTGAGTGAGGGTGAGGGTGAGTGAGTGAGTGAGGGGTTGAGGGTGAGGGTGAGTGAGGGTGAGGGGTTGAGGGTGAGTGAGGGTGAGGGGTTGAGGGTGAGTGAGGGTGAGTGAGGGTGAGGGGTTGAGAGTGAGGGGTTGAGGGTGAGTGAGGGTGAGGGTGAGGGGTTGAGGTTGAGTGAGGGTGAGGGGTTGAGGGTGAGTGAGGGTGAGTGAGGGTGAGGGTGAGTGAGGGTGAGGGTGAGGGGTTGAGGGTGAGTGAGGGTGAGAGAGTGAGGGTGAGTGAGGGTGAGAGAGTGAGGGTGAGGCTGAGGGGTTGAGGGTGAGTGAGGGTGAGTGAGGGGTTGAGGGTGAGGGGTTGAGGGTGAGTGAGGGGTTGAGGGTGAGGGTGAGGGGTTGAGGGTGAGTGAGGGTGAGGGGTTGAGGGTGAGTGAGGGTGAGTGAGGGTGAGGGTGAGTGAGGGTGAGAGAGTGAGGGTGAGTAAGGGTGAGAGAGTGAGGGTGAGGCTGAGGGGTTGAGGGTGAGTGAGGGTGAGTGAGGGGTTGAGGGTGAGTGAGGGTGAGTGAGGGTGAGTGAGGGGTTGAGGGTGAGGGGTTGAGGGTGAGTGAGGGGTTGAGGGTGAGGCTGAGGGGTTGAGGGTGAGTGAGGGTGAGTGAGAGTGAGGGTGAGGCTGAGGGGTTGAGGGTGAGTGAGGGGTTGAGGGTGAGGGGTTGAGGGTGAGTGAGGGTGAGGGGTTGAGGGTGAGTGAGGGTGAGTGAGGGTGAGGGGTTGAGGGTGAGTGAGGGTGAGGGTGAGTGAGTGAGTGAGGGGTTGAGGGTGAGTGAGGGTGAGGGGTTGAGGGTGAGTGAGGGTGAGGGGTTGAGGGTGAGTGAGGGTGAGTGAGGGTGAGGGGTTGAGAGTGAGGGGTTGAGGGTGAGTGAGGGTGAGGGTGAGTGAGGGTGAGGGTGAGGGGTTGAGGTTGAGTGAGGGTGAGGGGTTGAGGGTGAGTGAGGGTGAGTGAGGGTGAGGGTGAGTGAGGGTGAGGGTGAGGGGTTGAGGGTGAGTGAGGGTGAGAGAGTGAGGGTGAGTGAGGGTGAGAGAGTGAGGGTGAGGCTGAGGGGTTGAGGGTGAGTGAGGGTGAGTGAGGGTGAGTGAGGGGTTGAGGGTGAGGGGTTGAGGGTGAGTGAGGGGTTGAGGGTGAGGGTGAGGGGTTGAGGGTGAGTGAGGGTGAGGGGTTGAGGGTGAGTGAGGGTGAGTGAGGGTGAGGGGTTGAGGGTGAGTGAGGGTGAGGGGTTGAGGGTGAGTGAGGGTGAGGGGTTGAGGGTGAGTGAGGGTGAGGGGTTGAGGGTGAGTGAGGGTGAGGGTGAGGGGTTGAGGGTGAGTGAGGGTGAGTGAGGGTGAGGCTGAGGGGTTGAGGGTGAGTGAGGGTGAGTGAGAGTGAGGGTGAGGCTGAGGGGTTGAGGGTGAGTGAGGGTGAGTGAGGGGTTGAGGGTGAGGGGTTGAGGGTGAGTGAGGGTGAGTGAGGGTGAGGGAGACTAGAGCAAAGAAGCGGGGTGGGGCTACAGGCAGCATAGTTAAGGACTACAGCGCCCGGCAAGCCGTTCGTATCTGTGACGTGGTTACGTCATCCAGACTGTAACTGCGTAGTCAATAAGAGACGGCAATGGGAAGTAAACTAACTGAATGTCCGTCACTCGAAAAAAACGGATACGCTACTGTAGTATGGCGGAAGAAGCTGAACATAATGGCCATATTGAAATGTTTACGTGTTTCGCTATTTTAAAAAAGCGATACACTCAGAAATAAGTTAAAAAAAGATGATTCTGTACATACAAGATTTAGAAAAAGAACAAATACATACTTTGAACGAACAGAGTATTGAGGGACGAAGCAAAACCGTACTGCTTTTAAGAAAATGAAAACAACGAAATCCCAAATTGTTTCACTGTTGTCAAGGCGTTTGAAAATGGAAGTTAGAAGGACCCTGGATAATTATCCGCAGTATCAAAACTAAAAGTTAAGGCAGCAGAGGCTGTTGCTGGAGACGGGTATAGATCGAAAGCAAAACAAGACGAAGAGAGCGAGAGTGAGCTGGCCCTGGAAACGCCTCCCCTCCCTGCTGTTTGTTTCAACAGAAAGAGGAGAGGAAGCAGCGCTGCTTGCCAGCACAGCCGCCCATAGGCAACAAGACGGAGGGAAGAGAGGGGAGGGGGGAGGAGAAATGCGACACGGCGGGAAGGGGAGGGGGCGGAGCGGGTAAAATAAACAAGACGGAGGGAAGAGAGGGGAGGGGGAGGAGAAATGCGACACGGCGGGAAGGGGAGGGGGCGGAGCGGGTTACATTAAACAAACAAGACGGACGGAGGAGAGGGGAGGGGGGAGGAGAAATGCGACACGGCGGGAAGGGGAGGGGGCGGAGTGCGGCTGAGGGAACTGATGTGCACGCGCTTTTAAGCTCAATGCGCATGCGCATTGAGCTTAAAAGTCACGGGCACTGCAAGGAATCGCCACGATTCCTTGCAAGTTGGGGAAAGAGTGGATAAGTCCCAATACTCTCGCTTGCTCGATGCGCATGCGCATCGACAGGCGAGACCTAAAACTATGTAGGGGGGGGGGCGCCCCCGCCACCCAATACCACACACTGCCCGCAACCGCCAACATGCGCCACGCCAGGAGGCCTTGCCATGCCATGCCGCAGGACCCTTGGTACACGCTGTGACCCCAGCACCACCAACACCACCAGACCAAAGGGGTTGGGGGCATCCCGGGCCCAAAACGCCTGCCCATCGTGCTTACGAACCGGCGCGACCGCAGCAATCCATAGCCCGTTACAAGTCCGCATACCACTTCTAACATGATACGCCTACAATGCCAGATGGGATGAAACATTCCTCTGCATGTGACGCCTAACATGCCAGATGCACGTTAACCTGCCTCCACAAAGTCCCGGAGCATAGCCCCAACAAGCAAAGAGAAGCTAAGATGGCCGCACCCGGGCGCCATTACCCACGAGTGCAGCACCCTAATGCCGCCTTAGCCGCGACTGAAGCCAAAACCGTAATACCACCAAAACTGAGTCAAACAAATACTACGATCTAAGAGCCCCGGTGACCACTTCAATTTCCTGAATAAAACCAGATCCCTCGCGGACCCAAAGGAAGGAAATGGCCGTCCGTGTGGGCCCCATTTCCCCAGGGATTCATTCGCCCAAGTCAGCCGCAAGCCGAATACACTTGAGACTCTCCCGGGCCATCCTAGGTATAAGGTACAAGACCCTGAAGTAAGAAAATGGCTCCCAATGCCCCTCTGCCCGGTCACTCAAAAGTGAAAGGCGAGGAAGACTGCAACACCTCACCTGCCCCAGTCAGGGGCCCTGCACAGCAGGGAGGGAGGGAGAACACAGGCGGGACACCCGCCCGTCGCAGGCTGGCCCAAACCACTCCTCCTCCGGCTGTAATGCCAGAAACCGGTCCCCGGAAGCTTGTTTCCTTTCCAGTTGCACTGGGCCAGGGACAGACTAATTTGCATGTAGCCAGGTTGTGAGCTGGGATGGTGCAGTGAGCTAAAAAACGGTGATGGATCAAGCCCTGATCTGTTGACTGGGTAGGAGTATTCTACTTAATTCAGAAACTCTGTCCATCACCACCCCCTTTTCTGAATCACTCCTCCTCCGTGGCCGATGAATGCCCGCTCCGGGAGGATCAGACGAGGCTGCTAAATTACCTCCCGTAAGACCATATAAAAAAACCGCCGTGAAACGGGGGGGGGGGGTGGGGTGCAAAAGCTTGCTCACAAGAAAACCCGTCCACTACAAACCCTCCCCTTGGCAAGAGCCTGCGGGAAGCACACAACGCCGTGCCCAGATATCCACCCCCGAACGGCACATATAGCAAAATGATCATCAAAAAACTACAGTGATAGCACGTATCCACTTCAGCGGCCTGCAATATGCAGGCCGCCAGGCCCAGCTCCGCTCCCATAAAGTGGGGAGTAGGTATAAAAGGGGTAGCGCGTACAAACTCCCAGTGAAACCCGGGCACGACCAACTTACCAGGGAGACAATAACATTTAGGCCCCCCCACCCACGAAAGCGAACAATCAAACAAAACCCTACCCAAGGAGGGACGACTCACCACCACATAAAACACCGGAGGAAACACCAATCCGACGCCAGACCCTGCCTCTGGACCGAGCTACCAGAAGGCATACCAAACGGCGTCCGGGTGAGGGGACAACGGACAAAGAGGCCGCCAGGTGGGCATGGGATGAATGTATAGCTCTCCCCCGCCCCCCACCCGGCCGGAAGTGACGAGCGGGACCCCACAGGGATCTTGGAACACTGGGCTTCTCCGTGTGCCATCTTGTGGCACTATGGGGCCCGCCCTCTTATGGGTGTCCCCTGCGGGGACGTGTCGGTCGACCTGCCTTATGTATGAGAGGGAGAGTTCAATGACAGGATTGGGAGTGATTGGGAGAGGAAGCAAGTTGGTAAGAGGAGTGTGTGGAAGAGGCAAGGATTGTAGATAATAGAAGGGAAGAGTAGATGACATGTAAAAGGAATTAGAGACATTTTGGAAAAGAAGGTGAGAAGAGTAGTGTGTGGGGCAAGATAGAGGGGAGAAGGAGAGAGTATTGTCAGAGTGACATGAAAGTGAGAGGAAGAGAGCAGGGTGTGAAGGATGGATTGTCCTGTGGCATATGAAGGAAGACAAGATTGTATCTGATGTATATAACTGGAATTTGTGGGGTTTAGAAAGGGGAAGGTGTGAGAATCAGCAGGAACGGTCATATTGCCCAGGCAAGCAGCAAATTAGCACCAAAGTCAGGTGGCATGGTACAGCAAAAAATGTGCTGCATGTTAGCAGAAATCTCTGTAGTGACCTCGGGCGGTAAAGGGCATATAGAAGTAGAAAGGGGAGAGTATGTGGAGACAGTACGCCGGGGCGGGGTGTTGACATGCTGTTGGATGTTTTCAATATACTGGCAGATTTACAATAATTGGTGCATCCCTGCAGATCAGCAGGGATGCACCAGTTATTTTGCGTGATGATAGGAGCCCCCTGCGCCACCATGGATGGCGACAAGAAGATGCCAGCCGATGTCGAGTGCTTTCAAGTGATGCAGGTGAAGCTTCACTCTTCAGCCACGAGGTCCAGGAGGCATCGACGACAACCAGGAGCTGGATTCGAGCTGTCCCACAAAGGATGTCGAGTGCTGCAGCGTTGGTATCCGTATTGGACCCAACAAGCCTTGGCAACAACAACCCACGCAAGATGACAAGATTGGCTTCGGTGCAGACCAGCAAGGTCTGAGGGACTCACCCTTTGGAGTCAGGGCACATCTGGAGGAACCAGGGAAACCCAAGAAACAAAGGATTGTCCTTCGTGGGGACTCACCAGTCAATGGACTAGGGATGACAAAGGAGCCTCAAGCTGAAATGCAGGAAGCAGGCCCATGAAACACTCGTGGAGTGTAGGACTCTCAGCTTCAGTACAAAAAGTGCTCGGGGAAGGAGCCCAATGCACAACTTTGGGAAACTTCGGAAAGTAGGTCCAGTTGCAAAATTACCGGATGACCAGAAGTTCCGGTCCCACATCTCTCATGTCAACTACAGGTCTCAGCTCTGCTGGGAACTCGTGTCAGCCTCGGAGATGTCTGGAAGTCTATGTCCTGTGTCGCAGATTCCTCGGGATCCGGCAGGAGCCTCAAAAATGCAGACCGGTAGGATGCTTCTTTGGTGCCTGTTTGAACAGGGGAGGTACTCCTTGACCCCAAAAGAGATTTCTTCTGTCTTCCAGTCGATATGGAATGTCGACGGTCCAAGATATATGTCTCAGAGTTTTGTCCAGGGTACTCTAAAGTCTGAGGTACTGGGTTTTTCAGAACCGGTACTGATCCGGTAACCCAGCGGTGTCTGGGCAACACCCAAAGACCTCGAGTCCTTTCCTGATTCAGACCACAGAAACACGAGTCTTCTAGGTGAAGTCAAAGATCGAATTTATTGGCTGCAACCAAGTAACAGGCGTCCTAGAAGTACAACAACACGGTGTGTATATTCCCAGGAGACTGCTCCTTTTCACAGAGCCGGCCATCTCTTTTTATACACGATATTACACTTCAGGCAAAAATTCTTGGTTTTCGAATTCGACCATAAACATATTTTCACAAAGAAAAAGCAAAGTTATGATGGCAAACCCATATTTTCGTTTGTCCAGTTCGTGTTAGATTACCTGGCCAGGCCCAGAACTTCCATCAGATATCGATGAAACCCCCAAAAAATCGGGCACCTCCTCCTTGTAAAACTAGCCATAAAGAAGAAACAGGGACAGGTGTGTGTATGATAAAGCGTGGTTTGTATGGGATAAATGGTTTATGACATGTTGTGTCTTGATGCTAATCTTGCTCGGCCACTGGGTTGGGGACTGCCCGAACAGGTTTGGCTGGAGGCAGTGAAGGCAGCTCGCACAGGTCACAGGGGAGTCAGGAAAGGTGGACGTGTCCTTTCAGTTCGAATTCGGCCTGGGTCAATTGACTATGTAAGGGCAACCACAAGATGGATGTCGCTCATAAAATGGAACCCGAGTTTTCAACACAGGAAGTGCGAATACCAAATTCGTCATGGTATGATGATATTTTCTGACACAAGTGTTGGCTTCGGTATCATAATATAGCAGGGTCCAAAATTTTCAGAACCACAGACCCTCCTTTTGCCCTTATATAGGCAATAACTCATGCTAATCTGAGTCCAAATCTGTATTCATGAAGTCATGGAGATGCTGCTGTAGCATCATCCTGTTGCTTAGTTCGTCCCTTGACACAGGCTTCCTTACACATGATGTGGCACAGAGGCCATATATTGCAGGAGCGCACTGTACACACAGGCAGAACAGAAACAGGATGGCTAAGACCATTCCAATGAATATCAGAATTTTCGATCCCCAGGCAGATATCAGTTCCCAGAACCACCCCAGCAAGGACCAGTCTCCTTTGTCCACATGAATGGACTCAGAGATCTTGTGCAGTTTGGAGATGTCCTGGTATACTGTCGGAGCATTGTCAGGGATGAAAATGCAGCAACTGGATTGGATCACTTTACATACCCCACCACGGTCTGCAAGTATGACATCTAGAGCAACCCTATTCTGGAGAGTCATAAGGCGGTCCGACTGGAGCTCCGCAGTCAAGTTACTAAGGGCACCAGCCGTTTCAATCACGGCCGATTCAACTACCCTCGTCAGTTGGCGAATGTTCCTGCTGTTCACCATAGGCCCCCAAAACGGAAGAAAACCTTTTGCGAAATCTCCAAACTCCTGTTCCGCTGTGTCGACTTTACTCACAACACCCCTAACTGTCCTTGTCCTGTGGTAATCTGCCTCTGCCATGTAAGTGGGTGGCAACAGGAACGAGATAAAACATGTGCCCGAAAAGTCAGGGGGCAACCATGTATATGCTCTATCGTGGCAGACGAAGTAGGTACCCTTAGCTGCTAGGAATGAGGGAGAGGTCTGAGATGAGAAAACATAAGTTTCAGTGCAAACACTGTTCCCTAACTGAGCTCTGGGGTTTTTGCCATTTCCCTGCAGACATAGGTGACCTTGATGGGGTACTATCCAGATTGGGGAGGATTTCTTTGCTTTCTGGCTCTCAGTTAAGGAAATCCCATATTTAGTTATGTTCCATCTACTGTAAGGCTCTAATTCGTCTCTGGGAATTGTCCAATATATGTCAATATCCCTGCTCATATTTCTGATTCCTGTCACTAGTGCCTTGTTGCTTGAGTTCCTTCCTGCGGGACGCGGGGGATACGGTTCTATGGCAAACAGGAACATTGTCTGGAAAGCCCACAGAGAACCATAGTAACTAAATGGCAGGACAAAATACGGGATACCCTTGTCTGTCGTGTGTGGCATAAGTCCACATACCCAACAATTCGTTGTGTTCATTACAGACTGGTGCTGGTGTAGGAGCTGGACGAATGAGTTATTTATAAATTCTAATCTTCTGGCAGACTCGTGTTCAGGTAGAGAGTAAAAGGAATGCGGGGAAACAGTAGGAGGAGGTGTGGGCTGTCGTGTACAAATGTAACTCTAAAGGTGAACAAAGTATAGCCCACCAAAAACATCATTATGCTACACAACATCAAAATGCATATTATCAAAAATTGTTTTCTTGCCATCACAGTGCATATTGTGTTTTCAAAGTTCGCTGGTCTAGCAGGTCTCTCCATCTTAGGAAACTCCACCCTCTAAGTTGCTGCCCGCGGTGGGAGATTGATTCTGCTAAGAAGTGCTTCTGTTCAGTCCAGGGTAACTCCCTTAGAAGAACCAGAACTGTCGACCTAATAGTCTCCAGCTGCACTCCAAAGACTGTGGCAACCGCGACCCTAGCAGCAGAACCGGATGGCGGTTTGAAAATCAAAAATGAGCAAGTATCCTAGATGAGAGAGCTGCACAATCAAAAAGGGGGAAAAAAAAACCTTTCTATTTTTGTCCTTAATCATAGGTCTTGGCCTCAAGTTATAGCGGTTTCGACCCGGTGCTGTGTTGTCTTGAAACAAAAGTTCAGGCTCAGTAGTGTCCAATTGCATTGATGGTGGCACAGATCCTTGCAGAATGTTATCGCTCTCCTTCTCTGTAGTAGTTCCTTTCAACCGTGCATTACTGAAGGGCAAGAAACGAGGCATATTCTCTGTTTCAGAGTCAGCAATTCCTTCCTGGACCCACCGGTCATAATGCAGAGGTAACGGGACCCTCTTGCAGTGGGTCCCGTGGATCCAGTTTTTCTTTCCTTCCACACGAACGGCTGATCTAGTGGAAAGAAGGACGAGGTGCGGTCCGGTCCACCTGGGCTGCTCGTTCTTTGTTCGCTGGAAGTTTTTTATCAGCACCCAGGATCCAGGATCGATAGGATGCCCTGGAGCTTCAGAGGCCTGAGGTAGACTGTCGTGGACCTGTTGGTGTAAAACACGCAATTTAGCCGTCAATTCATACAAGTAGTCAAGCAAAACAGGGTGCTCTACCTCACTGAGCCTGGTGGGTCTGGGCACCCCCCATATGTTGGCCGGGCGGCCGAAAACAATTTCATAGGGACTGAGTTTCACTCTCGAATGCACGGTCATTCTGGTGGATAGAAGTGCTAAAGGCAGAGCGTCAGGCCATTTAAGACCAGTGCTCGCTTGAATATTTGCCAATTTTAGTTTTAGGGTGCCATTGTAGCATTCTACTAATCCAGCTGATTGGGGGTGGTTTGCAGCGTGAAACTTCTGTTGTATGCCTAGACTCTCACACACTCTCTTCATCACTCGTCCCACGAATTCACTCCCATTATCACTCCAGACCATTCTAGGCATTCCGAACCTGGGGAAGAATTCTTTGACAATGGCAAGGCAGTATTGTCCTTGAGGGGATATGCTTCTACCCATCTTGAGAAGGCACAGACAACAACAAGTATGTATTTTAAATTGTTGCACCTCTCCATGTGTATGAAATCTAGCTGCAAAACCTCAAGCGGATACGTAGGAGGTGCAAAGTGACCAGCTGGAATTGGGGTTCCCCTACCAGGGTTGTGTTTCAAACACACCATGCAGTTCTTGACCACATTCTCTGCACATTTAGGTATTCCACTGTTCTGCCATACTGGAGCCAACAACTTACAGATCCCTTTCACACTGATATGGGCCATTCCATGAGCCATTGTAACCACTGCAAGCATATACGCATCGGGTAGCAGCCATCTCTGATGCTCTGATAATTCGACCCAACAGCCATTCGCATCCAATCTACCCTTGCTCTCTCTCCATTCATTCACCTCTTTCTCAATGGCCTCGGATTGTATGAACTTCACACTCTCAATCGTGTCTTCACACATACCAACATCACCAATCCATCTCGCAGGGCCTGCAACATACATTCGACTCATTACATTCCTTGCAGTTTCTTTCGCAACTTCATCCGCAAATGCATTTCCACGACCAACATCATCAGTCACCTTCTTGTGAGCACTACAATTTACAATCGCGACTTGTAGAGGCAAGGTCAGTGATTCAAGAAGCTCATTCACTAGCTGACCATGTTGTATCTTTGCACCATGCGAAGTCAGGAACCCAAGTTCATGCCACAAACGTCCAAAACTATGAGCCACGCCAAAGGTGTACTGACTGTCAGTGTACACATTCACTTTCATTCCTTTTGACAACACACACGCCCTTGTAAGTGCAATCAATTCTGCCGCCTGAGCTGAGTTATGTGAAATACGTGCAGTTTCAACAACTGTATGCAAAGTGGTGACAGCATATGCTGCAGTCGTGTCACCATTCGGGAGCTTGAAGCTTGAACCATCCACCCATAAGGTACCATCGCATTCAACAAGAGGAGTATCTTGGAGTTCTATTCTCCCTTTTGTTTCTTCTTCTGTTCTAAGAAGACAATCGTGTTGTTCTTCAGCACTCTCTGCCTCAACCGGAATTGGCAATAATGTGGCTAGGTTTAGTGTGCTGCATCTTTTGATGTGCACATGGCTCGCTAACAAGGTTAGTTCGTAACCTGACAATCGAGCACTAGTTAAGTGCTGTGTCTTGGTTCTGTTCAATAACGTGTCCACTGCATGTGGAACCATGACCACTAACGTGTTATTCATCACTATACCAGCGGACTGTCGAATAGAAACAGCTGCTGCCGCCGTTGCTCTTAAACAACTTGGCAATGCTTTAGCTACTGGATCCAAAGTCGACGAAAAATATGCACACGGACGCTGCTTGTCTCCAAACAACTGCGTCAGCACTGATAATGCACAACCTTCTCGCTCATGGACATACAATGTAAAGAGCTTACTGTAGTCGGGGTACCCAACACAGGAGCAGAACATAATGCATCACGCAATCCAGAAAAACTTTTCTGACACTCTTCAGACCAAGGCACAGGATTGGGTGTACCTTTACATGTTAATGCCACCATTGGTTTGGCCAGTAAAGAAACATTTGGAATCCACTGTATACAGTATGATGTAATACCCAAGAAAGCACGCACTTCTCTCTGTGTTTTTGGCACACTTAATTTTGCTATTGCCTGTATTCTTTCTGGGGTCAGTTTCCTTCCCTCCTTCGATAAGAGATGACCTAAGTAGGTCACTTCTTGTCGACAATATTGTAATTTAGACAGAGACACTTTGTGATGCAGATCACACAAATGACGCAACACAGACAACGTGGCTTCTTCACAGATTTCCTCAGAATCTGCAGCACCAAACAAGTCATCGACATACTGAATGAGGGTAGCACCTTCAGGTAAAACAATCGTATCAAGCTGCGTTTTTAGAGCTTGACTATATATGGATGGACTTTCACAGTAGCCCTGGGGAGCACGTTTAAAGTGGAAGCTTCGTCCTCCTAAACTGAAGCCAAAAATATCCCTACTTTCCTCAGCAATTGGGATGCTGAAAAAGGCATTCTTCAAGTCAATCACCAAAACCAGGTGGCAGAAGCTGGAATCATAGTCAATAGGGCAGTAATGTCAGGAACAACTGGAAATTGTGGCACTACTATTTTATTCACCTCTCTAAGGTCAATCACAAATCTGTACACGGGTGGCTGAGAGGGGTCAGTTCTTTTCAAAACAGGCAGAACAGGACTATTGCAAACGTTGCCTCTTGTCTCTTCAATCACATCTTTTTCAATCAGATCGTAAATGATCGCTAACAACGCTTTTTCTCCTTCACTAGAAATTTTGTATTGGGGAATTCGTGGCATCCTAACATTAGCTTTTAATGTCACAACATATGGTGGTATTTCTAAGAGACCCACATCGTTAGGACCAGTAGCCCAAAGAATATCAGGTAGAGACAGCAATTCTGTCGGAATTTTATCTCTTGACAAATACATTGGAGAAACCACTTTCTTACCTAGTGTAAGTTGTACTCCCGAAGGAGAACAATACAAAGTCGCATGCAATCTTTTTAACAGGTCCAATACCAACAAGTTCTCGCCACAACCTGTTGTCAGAATAAGGGGTGCTTCGAATTCACAAGGACCAACAGACAGGGACATAGGACATGAAATCGGGTTCCTAACCGGTGCGCCAGAAAAACCTACAGAAACATTCATTTCGCCAGACAAAGGTGCGCCAGGGAGTTTTGAGTGCATCATAGAACTCTTTGTAGCACCAGTATCCAACAGAAAAGGTTCTGACACACCTGATGTAATCACCTCAACGTATGGTCCACTCTGATCTACTGGAACTGAAACAACTCCCTCTCTTTGTCTATGGCTGTCCTAGCAATCATTACCTTCCATATACTCATCTTCTGCATAGTAATCATCAGCGTAGTACTGAGCTGTCCTACCAGATGCGTTATTCTGTTGATCAAACCTATTCATGGAATTTTGAGTTGGAAAGGAGCGTGCATTCTGAGGGACGTTTCCGCGTCCTCTACCTCTAGGTGTTTGCTGAACACCTATTGCGCGCTGTAACAGGATAGGGCAACTATACTTAAAATGACCCTCTTCCTTGCAATACGAACACTGATTGGGACCCACAGGAACGCGTGGCTGAGTATACTCTACTCTTGGCTTTTGAAACTGTTGAGGTTGCTGATAATTATTCTGATAGTTATTCTGACCGCCATTATTCTGGCCACTACCACCACGTGGCGGGTATGCTTGCTGTAACAGGACCTTCGTTTTCAATTCTTTAGTTTTCTTTTCTGCTCTGTCTTTCTCATCTTTGTCTCTATTTTCATAATATTGTGCAGTAGCCAATATCTGTGCTGAAGAAGAAACTGCCCATGAACTCTCTGAATCCTTCAACTTTTTACACAACTCCGGAAGTAGATTGTGTACAAATTTATCAACGAACAGTCGCTGACCACCTTCTGTACTCATGTCTTGACCACTGTGGTCGACAAACGTTTCTTCAAACCTGGTGAAGAAATCAGATACCGTTTCATCTTTCTTTTGCTTACACGCAGACAACTTATCCCAATTTACACGCAACTCGGGCATCAAAGTCTTCATATATGTAATAATTCTACCAGGGAGTTCTGCTACTAAAGGCTCAGGTTTAGCACCACCAACTTGTCTAGTATCAGCAGCAATAATATTTGCCCATGTGTCGCCTAGCTCTTGATCATGATCCGTATGACGAATCTTTCCCCGTAAAGGCTGTGGAACAACATTCCCAAATAACATATCGATATCAGCTAAATTCATGGTACAGGAGCCTGCAGTCTGTGATAATTCTTTGTAATATCCTGCAGGATTTTTGCGGGGATCGGGCAATGTCTGCTTAAGGGCTAATACTTCAGCTCGTTTCCATGGGACATGTACCCACACACGCTGAAAATGTGGCAAAACGGCGGGAACAGCATTTGCATCCCCTTCCCTCCAAACTGGGGGGACCTCTCTCATGGGATATTGTCTTCCCTTTCTCTTGACAGAGGAATCATGATCAAACAATGACTTGGAAACACCTTCAGTCCTAAGTGATAACAATGTCGCAAAGGCTTTCCTAACATCTGAACCCACAATTGTACCTTTTGAAAATTCGAACCGCACATGGTTCAACTCGGGCGGACTAGAGTCCAAATCATTCTCCTCTAAGTCTTCGCATAGAAAAACACACATTTTCTCGAAACGTACCTCTGCTTTGATGCTTCCCACAGATGGAAGACATCCATAACAGATTCTAGTTCATATCTCATCGGGTCAGTAACCCATTTATGTGCCAAACGATCCAATACTTCTTTCTCCCTAGAATCAGGCAGGTGGCTACACAACTGTTTGTGCCCAGAGGCATGAGCCGGACTTGCCGCTCCAAACAAAGGATATAGAAGACTAGAAACAGTGCTTGCCACTCTCTGGCGGACAGACGGAGAAGCAGATGAAAAGACAAGTGGGAAGGCAGGGTGAGATGAGGCAGGTGCAGAGGCAGTGTCAAGAGGAGTACCAGGAGTGGTAGTCGATACAGTAGTTAGCGTTGTAGGGAGTATAGAAAGAGCAGGTGTAAAAGCCGGCGACCCTTGGGAAGGCTGCACCAGAGGAATAGGAGCCAGCTGAAGAGTAGCTGGTGGGTGCTGTGGAGGAACAGGAGGTATAACAACCATGGGTTGCACAACTAAAGGTTGTGAAGGTGCTGTAGCATTTTGCATATAGGGCGGTGGTGAACTTAACAAATGCGACATTAGGGGATCTTTTCCAAGCTCTTTTGCTGCTTCCTGCTGAAGATGCGGCAAAACTGGGTAGCATTCATCTATTACCATTTTATGTTGCCTGTGCAACTGCTCACTCATCTGTTCTTCTTTATTGTCTTTATACTGCATAGCAGCTTGCATTACAGAGATACCCCTTTCTCTCTTATCTTTCTTTGCTAATTTAATTTCCTTCTGTTTAGCCTCCTTACGCTACAGGCGGAAAGAGTTAAACATTGCCGGCCAGGCTTTCTTCTTAAAGAGTTTAACTTCGAGATTATCTAGGATTTCCGTATCAAAACTACCATAATAGGGCCATTTTAAAACACCATCTTTTCTGGTGTATTTTATCCACACTTCATTGTATGTGATGGGGCCTACTCCATGTTTCACATATAATTCATAGGTTGGAGTTCCAATCGGAGGAACCGGACACGAGTCCTCCAATCGGGAGTCCCTATTATTACAACCAAGACAAAACAAATTTCCAAGTCTGCTAAGACCAGGCATCTTCGCTCTCTAGTCTAGCTTCAAACTTCAAAGGATTATCGATTACGATATTTCTCGTGAATGCACGAGTCCTTTGGCTTTGGCGCTTGCAAGTTCCAAATCAAAGCGGTCCCAACAAGGGGACACCAAACAAACTAAGGACTGGGAGACGCTCCACTTATACTTAACTGAGGTATCGATGGCTTCACCAGAAGACTCGTCTAACGTTTCGCTCTACCAAACATCAATGGGTCCAAATCAGGGCGATAGTCAGCGCAGCAGTCCTTCGTAGCCGTCGGGACATGGGGAACCTCGCAGCAAAGACCTTCGGAACCACGTCGACATACAGGGGTCGCTGAAGTGGCTGGCCGTCCTCCGAAATTTTCACACGAAGCTCCTCACGAACATCTGGCTTGGACCGGTACCGCTGATACCGCGCCACGTTGGGCGCCAATTGAGGTACTGGGTTTTTCAGAACCGGTACTGATCCGGTAACCCAGTGGTGTCAGGGCAACACCCAAAGACCTCGAGTCCTTTCCTGATTCAGACCACAGAAACACGAGTCTTCTAGGTGAAGTCAAAGATCGAATTTATTGGCTGCAACCAAGTAACAGGCGTCCTAGAAGTACAACAACACGGTGTGTATATTCTCAGGAGACTGCTCCTTTTTACAGAGCCGGCCATCTCTTTTTATACACGATATTACACTTCAGGCAAAAATTCTTGGTTTTACAATTCGACCATACACATATTTTCACAAAGAAAAAGCAAAGTCATGATGGCAAACCCATATTTTCGTTTGTCCAGTTCGTGATAGATTACCTGGCCAGGCCCAGAACTTCCATCAGATATCGATGAAACCCCAATAAAATCGGGCACCTCCTCCTTGTAAAACTAGCCATAAAGAAGAAACAGGGACAGGTGTGTGTATGATAAAGTGTGGTTTGTATGGGATAAATGGTTTATGACATGTTGTGTCATGATGCTAATCTTGCTCGGCCACTGGGTTGGGGACTGCCCGAACAGGTTTGGCTGGAGGCAGTGAAGGCAGCTCGCACAGGTCACAGGGGAGTCAGGAAAGGTGGACGTGTCCTTTCAGTTCGAATTCGGCCTGGGTCAATTGACTATTTAAGGGCAACCACAAGATGGATGTCGCTCATAAAATGGAACCCGAGGGTTCAAAACAGGAAGTGCGATTAGGGGTGTTCCCGTCACTCAATCGTGACGCAAATGCACAGTTATAATGTCCTTATCATTACCGGTCTGCCAATACCAAATTCGTCATGGTATGATGATATTTTCTGACACGAGTGTTGGGCTTCGGTATCATAATATAGCAGGGTCCAAAATTTTCAGAACCACGAGTCCCAGGGACTGGGATCCTATACTTATAGTAAGTTTAGGGGTTGGACTAACTCTAGGGTCCCACCTATGGGAGGACCTGGGGAGGGGGTGGTTACACCCCTTCCCCTTTGTCCAGTTTCGCGCCAAAGCTGGCGCACTCAGGTTTGAACTGGGAAAAGCAAGGAGCACCTTGTGTGCCCCAGGCAGTGTCTGAAAAGCATTCACTGAATGCAGCCCACCCTACCCCAATACACTAAAGTCTGTCTGGGGAGGTGCCAGCACCACCCTGGACAGGAAACCTATTGTCCAGGCCTCCCCTGCCAGAGTTTCCCCCAGCAGCAGGAGGGCGGACTCGTGTCTGTGGCAGCAACATCCATTTTGTGATGCTGAGGCTCTTTTAAACTTTAACTGGGTGTACCAGTGTGGACATGTCTTCTCCCTCTAGAAGAGTGGAATTCTAAACCCACTGCCAGAACTGGCGGGGGGAGGATTCCAAAGTGTTTGACACCTTACACAACATGTTTTGATAAAACCAAACCAAAGTTAGCATTTACCGCAAGGTTATAATGCACTTAAGAGTATATGGTATGGTTATATCATAGAACAGCTATAAGGAAGGGTTTCCGAAAGCTTCAGAGGGGCTCAGCTCATGCTAGGGCACCCTCTCACGTAAAACCAAGCACTCTGCCTCCAGGATTGTCAAGGCCTACCATAGGAGTGACTTATAGGTCTTTATGTGTCTATATCTACATATGTATATATTGGTAGATATCGGTATACTATATCTAAGT
>NW_028253048.1:0-156736 GCF_964263255.1 Lissotriton vulgaris
ATCCAGATTTACTATTCCTCTTAAACTGGAAATGCATCAGTGGACATGGGTGTTGCGTGGGAACACCCACAGCAACACCCATGTCATGCCCCTGAAACTCAAAGTGTTGCTTGAAAAGGGGGGATATTTACAAGCACAGGTAAAGTCATGCAGGGTGGCTTGTAAATATACTGAGCAGGTGTGCCCCCGGTGTGTCACGCAAAGTGACTCACCGGCGGCGCTGGGGGCTTGTAAATCTGTCTCTTACTGCCTGAACCGCACCATATCAATTCTTTCTTCCAAATACTTTAATCAATTATAGTGTATGAGGACCCAGAGTCAGCTGCCACTTGTAATGAAATGCTCCCTAAGGCACCAAAAACAATGTTTTACTAGTGTCTTCACCTTACCAATCCCCCAATACTCTCCCAAAATACCCATAAACTCTATTGCCCCCTTCACAACCTGGGAGTCATCCTCGACTCGAAACTCACCATGACCAAACAAGTCAACGCTGTCTCCTCCACCTGCTTCAACATCCTCCGCATGCTCCATGAGATCTACTGATGTATCCCGACAAACACAAGGAAAACAGTCACCCAGGCCCTAGTCAGCAGCAGACTCGACTAAGGGAACGCCCTCTACGCCGGAGCCCGGTCCAAGCTCACCAACAGACTGCAAAGAATCCTGAACGCCTCTGCACGCCTGATCCTCGACTTCCCGCGCCGCGACCACATCACCGCCCACCTGAGGAACCTGCACTGGCTCCCCGTCGACAGGAGAATCTCCTTCAAGCTCCTGATCCATGCACACAAGGCACTCCACAATACCGGACCAGCCTATCTCAACAGTCGACACTCCTTCTACATACCCAACAGGAAACTCTGCTCTGCAGACCACGCCCTGGCCACGGTCCCGCGCATCCGTAGAACCACTTCCGGAGGCAGGTCCTTCTCCCACTGCGCCGCCAAGACATGGAACACCCTCCCCCTCTACCTACGACAAACTGAAGACCTGCTGACCTTCAGGAGACAACTCAAGACCTGGCTCTTCGACCAGTAGCAGCAGCATCCCCCCCACCCCCCAGTGCCTTGAAACCCTCGCGGGAGAGTAGTGCGTTTTACAAATTGATTGATAGATTGATTGATTGATTGCATTCACTATACGGGACCCATTTGCTGCAACTTGCAGGAGCTCGGTAGATGATAACGGCAGAAAGATTATACAGAAGGAATGAGACGGAACGCTTTTAAAACCCAGAAAGCTGTCACTAAATGCTAAGTTTCAATACATGCAGCTTAACACCTTGCCTGGAGCCTATTTCACATCTAAAGCACTTCACCAGATGTTTGGATCATCTACTGATTGTCCAAGCTATGATGTCTCAGACACTGACTGAGGTGCCTGGCCTTACAGATGTTTACCCAATGAAGGGCTCATTGCTAGTCCTGTTTAAGCACTCATTGATCTGGCACTGCTAATGGTCCGTAGTCTGATGGCCATGCACTGGAAAGCTCAGACATTACCGGACATTAGCCACTGGTATGCAGCGATCCTTAGGTGAGGGAGGGCAGAGGCAGTAGCATTGAGTCTTGAGGAAGTTCGTAGATTGCTTAAGATTGTTAAATCTGGACCAATGTCTCCTATTATTACTCCAATATCGGAGAAAATATGTAAAGATCTGTATATATACACTCTTCAAGTAAGTTTTGTAAAAATACTGCTGTGATATCCCTACGCAAACAAATAATGGTCGGAATGCTGAACCAATCATGCGTTCACCCCCAGTCACAAGATCTGGGTTAAAACCATTGTTGTTTTGCTCTCTGTGCGACCCTAGTTTAGAGCCAGCCATATGCAAATCAGTTTTGACCCTGTTCCACATGGGAACAGGCCAGCCTGAACTGCCATGCCAGGTCCTCCCTGGTTTGCATATGGCTAGGTTTAAACTGAGATGGCATGGCGAGCAAAAAATCAATGAATGTAGGCCCAAATCTCTGTACTGGAATGAAGGTTTGACATTGTTAAACATTCTGTCCATCAATTGTTCTTTTTGCGTTTGTCACCCCGACTGGGAAGGGTATGCCTAGACGTGGGTCCTGTGCTCTCCATGCCACTGGAGTCAAGCAAGCCTGACTGATGAGAGGTGAAACCATAAAACTGGTCCGAGGATGCTTGTTTATAGTTCAGCGAGGACTTAACCTGGTAGTTCATGCCGAACTGTTCCCATGAGGAATAGGGTCAAGACTGATTTGAATATGGCTGGGTTTAAACTGGAATGGTATGGGGAGCAAAAAATTAGGGATTTAGGCCCAGATCTCTATACTGTAGTGAAAGTTTGACATTGTCCAACATTCTGTCTATCAATTGTTCATTTTGCGCTTGTCACTAAGGTTGAGCACAAAATCCGTTCCGCTCGCGGATTTCGCGGATTTTTGGTAAATCCGCAATCCGCGAACTCCCGCGAATTTACCGGATATCCGCGAAATCCGCGAGCGGCGGATTTGGGGGGCAAAAGTTCAAGCCTGTTGAACTTGTAACTATTTTAGGATGGCGCCGGCAAGCTGCAAGCGCCATCCTAAAATAGTTACTAAATTAGCTTCATCAGGAAGCACTAATAGATAAAATAAAGCAGGTGCTCGAGCACCTGCTTTATTTGATCTATTAGTGCTTCCTTTTACAGGATGATGGGCACTGGCAGGCAGCTCACTCAAGGGACCCATGCGCTCTTCGGTGTGATAGCAAAGTTAATCAGCCCCCCCCCAAAATGTGTGTTTTGTCGAGGCTGGGTAGGTGTGCGTTCTCCCCATATCTATCGTCGAAAATTAGCTTTGATGCTTGATGGAGGCCTTTGCATAATTGACTTTCACGAGCTCAATCCCTGTGCAGTTCCTGTGACCACGAGCTTCTCTGATCCATGCCTGTCCTTTTATGCACACAAGAGAATGTGAACTCGCATATAAGCCCCGTCCGTTTGGCCCCTCCCCACACACTAGTGGTGTGCACCATCTTCGCGCCCTTTACCCACTTGATGGACAGCTCACTCGAGGGACCCCGGCGCTCTTTGGTGTGATGCCAAATTTAATCAGCCCTACCCCCCCCCCCAAATGTGTGTTTTGTCGAGGCTGGGTAGGTGTGCGTTCTCCCCATATCTATCGTCGAAAATTAGCTTTGATGCTTGATGGAGGCCTTTGCATAATTGACTTTCACGAGCTCAATCCCTGTGCAGTTCCTGTGACCACGAGCTTCTGTGATCCATGCCTGTCCTTTTATGCACACAAGAGGCATGTGAACTCGCATATAAGCCCCGCCCGTTTGGCCCCTCCCCACACACTAGTGGTGTGCACCATCTTCGCGCCCTTTACCCACTTGATGGACAGCTCACTCGAGGGACCCCGGCGCTCTTTGGTGTGATGCCAAAGTTAATCAGCCCCCCCCCCAAAATGTGTGTTTTGTCGAGGCTGGGTAGGTGTGCGTTCTCCCCATATCTATAGTCGAAAATTAGCTTTGATGCTTGATGGAGGCCTTTGCATTATTGACTTTCACAAGCTCAATCCCTGTGACCACGAGCTTCTCTGATCCGTGCCTGTCCTTTTATGCACACAAGAGTCATGTGAACTCGCATATAAGCCTCGCCCGTTTGGCCCTGCCCCTCACACTAGCGATGTGCACCGTTTTCCCGCCCGGCCTTTACCCACACAATCCGCAAAATCTGCGAATCCACAAATTCGTGGATTTTGCGGATCAAATCAATGAATGTAGGCCCAAATCTCTGTACTGGAATGAAGGTTTGACATTGTTAAACATTCTGTCCATCAATTGTTCTTTTTGCGTTTGTCACCCCGACTGGGAAGGGTATGCCTAGACGTGGGTCCTGTGCTCTCCATGCCACTGGAGTCAAGCAAGCCTGACTGATGAGAGGTGAAACCATAAAACTGGTCCGAGGATGCTTGTTTATAGTTCAGCGAGGACTTAACCTGGTAGTTCATGCCGAACTGTTCCCATGAGGAATAGGGTCAAGACTGATTTGAATATGGCTGGGTTTAAACTGGAATGGTATGGGGAGCAAAAAATTAGGGATTTAGGCCCAGATCTCTATACTGTAGTGAAAGTTTGACATTGTCCAACATTCTGTCTATCAATTGTTCATTTTGCGCTTGTCACTAAGGTTGAGCACAAAATCCGTTCCGCTCGCGGATTTCGCGGATTTTTGGTAAATCCGCAATCCGCGAACTCCCGCGAATTTACCGGATATCCGCGAAATCCGCGAGCGGCGGATTTGGGGGGCAAAAGTTCAAGCCTGTTGAACTTGTAACTATTTTAGGATGGCGCCGGCAAGCTGCAAGCGCCATCCTAAAATAGTTACTAAATTAGCTTCATCAGGAAGCACTAATAGATAAAATAAAGCAGGTGCTCGAGCACCTGCTTTATTTGATCTATTAGTGCTTCCTTTTACAGGATGATGGGCACTGGCAGGCAGCTCACTCAAGGGACCCATGCGCTCTTCGGTGTGATAGCAAAGTTAATCAGCCCCCCCCCAAAATGTGTGTTTTGTCGAGGCTGGGTAGGTGTGCGTTCTCCCCATATCTATCGTCGAAAATTAGCTTTGATGCTTGATGGAGGCCTTTGCATAATTGACTTTCACGAGCTCAATCCCTGTGCAGTTCCTGTGACCACGAGCTTCTCTGATCCATGCCTGTCCTTTTATGCACACAAGAGAATGTGAACTCGCATATAAGCCCCGTCCGTTTGGCCCCTCCCCACACACTAGTGGTGTGCACCATCTTCGCGCCCTTTACCCACTTGATGGACAGCTCACTCGAGGGACCCCGGCGCTCTTTGGTGTGATGCCAAATTTAATCAGCCCTACCCCCCCCCCCAAATGTGTGTTTTGTCGAGGCTGGGTAGGTGTGCGTTCTCCCCATATCTATCGTCGAAAATTAGCTTTGATGCTTGATGGAGGCCTTTGCATAATTGACTTTCACGAGCTCAATCCCTGTGCAGTTCCTGTGACCACGAGCTTCTGTGATCCATGCCTGTCCTTTTATGCACACAAGAGGCATGTGAACTCGCATATAAGCCCCGCCCGTTTGGCCCCTCCCCACACACTAGTGGTGTGCACCATCTTCGCGCCCTTTACCCACTTGATGGACAGCTCACTCGAGGGACCCCGGCGCTCTTTGGTGTGATGCCAAAGTTAATCAGCCCCCCCCCCAAAATGTGTGTTTTGTCGAGGCTGGGTAGGTGTGCGTTCTCCCCATATCTATAGTCGAAAATTAGCTTTGATGCTTGATGGAGGCCTTTGCATTATTGACTTTCACAAGCTCAATCCCTGTGACCACGAGCTTCTCTGATCCGTGCCTGTCCTTTTATGCACACAAGAGTCATGTGAACTCGCATATAAGCCTCGCCCGTTTGGCCCTGCCCCTCACACTAGCGATGTGCACCGTTTTCCCGCCCGGCCTTTACCCACACAATCCGCAAAATCTGCGAATCCACAAATTCGTGGATTTTGCGGATCGCGAATTCGCAAATTCGCGAATTGCGAATTCGCAAAATTCGCCCATGCTTATTTGTCACCCCCGAGTGCGACGGGTATGCCCAGATGAGGGTCCAGTGCTCTCCATGCCACTGGAGTCAAGCTAGCCTGGCTGATGAGGGGTGAAACCCCAAAACCAATCTAAGGATGCTGTTTACAGTCCAGGGAGGACCTGGCTGTTCATACTAGATTGTTCCCATAGGGAGCAGGGTCAAGACTGATATGTATATTGCTAGGTTCAAACTGGAATGGCATTGAGAGCGAGAAAACAATGGTTTTTAGGCCCAGATCTCTGTACTAGTGTGAATGTATGACATTGTTCTGCATTCTGTCCACCAATTGTTCTTTTTACATTCTAGACAATTAGCAGCGCTACGAAGGACATCTCTTGAACCTGGCAGAGTTTGATGTATTGTAAGCAACCCTAGGACAAATGTCCTAGAACCAGCATTCACTACAGTACCCTTAGGCTTGCAAGTACTCGAAAATAATCAAACATAAGTTAGAGTCCAAACCCAAATATATTGTAGGTTTTCAGAAGAAAACAAAATTTATTTAATCCAGTTGATTTAAGGAATCAAATATTGTTCACAAATGTTCACATCACACTTGTAAATCTTGTCAGTAGAACATGACTTTTCAGATTGTATGTCCCCGATAGCCTTTCACAATAACCCATTGCATTTCAGATGTGATACCCTTCCTCAGCTGTAACTAAAAATAAAAGTAAAATACATTTTTAATATTTTTTATAACAAGAGGACTATCATTTAGTGTACTCAAAGTTCAACCCACTGCCATATCTGTAAGAGAAATAAACCACACGTCAGAAAGTAATCACGCTAGAACTACCACATCCAGCATGCATTGGTGGTATTACCAGAAGAAAGTGAATAGAAAATGACTTTTTCTTGCAGAGAAGAAGTCAACTCTGAATAAACCTGGATGGATAGATGAACTAGCACAAGATCCCGAGCCACATGCAGCCAGTGAAAAATGTGAGGAGAGGGGAGGAAAGAGCCATATCTCTTTAGATATGGTGTTCTCCTGCTCTCTCCCTGTCACGCAATGCAGCACAGCCTCTTTGGGTGGTACGTTGCGTGTTTTTTTTTTATCTGGACCTTTGCATATCAACATTTTTGACCATTCAATAAGTCAAACAACTAGAATACTTGATGAGCTGAGAAATCAATCAGTGTTTACATGCCACTACCTTCATTCAATATCATGAAACCAGAAGGATTTCTAGAGGTTTAAGTCTGGTCATTAAATCCAAGCTATTTAATAAAACGTGTATGAACAAATGGTACACCATAGTGAACATATGCTCATTAGATCTCCTTCTTCTAATCATAGAAAAAGTATCTTATGTGTTGACTGGACTGGAGGAAGAAATTCAGGATTTTAAAAATACTTTAGAGCAAAGCATCGAAGCAGACAACTTTAAATTATATCAATTCGAAGTTAGACACATATGCGAAAGAAATTTGTGAATGCAAAATTCGAAAATATAAAAGCGATACAATAGATTACAAACTAGGTGAGGTTTATACCTGGGCTGAGGTATATGTCCAAAGGGCAGGATTCAGAAAACAGACCACTACATCTTCTGAACAAAGCTTAACCTCCAAAAGTGACATACAATTTAACTGGATGCCGGTTACCACAAGCATTTTTCCAGTTATAAAACAGATGCCATTTACTTCAGAGTCAACTAGAACTATGGTTTCGTTTTTAGTGACAAGTCCAGTGTCCAATCCTCCACCAACAAGCCTGAGCAGCGCCGACATCTCAAGTCACACAAAACCCGGAGAGGAAGCGGACACATCAAAGGAAAGAGTGACCACAAGAAGTCAAATGAAGTACTAGTATAAATATCTCTTCATTGCGATGAACTCCATTACACTTAGCTGTCCTTACTAAACCGATGTTCTTTGTTCCCACATATCACACCAACGCATTATCTACCCAGGTAGCCTTATTTATGTTCATGCGAAAACTCCATTTTCAATATTTCTATGAGAATCTAGAGTCCACAACAATCAGAAAGGAAGAACCCCAATATTTGGAATTCAAACCCAAAAGTGGTTTTACATCTTCCATATCGCATAAAACTTTGGACACAATCAAAAACTAGTGAAAAGGGATTTTCAGCAAATGAGTTTCTCCACACCGAAATACTCCAACTTGGCCAGAAGTGAAACAGTAGCATTTGATTCCCTAGTTCTAATTGACAAACTCAAGCTTTTACCAGCAGACAAAGGGTGAGCCCTGGTCATTTTGGCCTGGAGCATCTATGAATGAACTTAAGGTTGTAGAACATATTCTGAATGATGAGATCTATTTACCTTTGGAACACGATCCCACAACGTCATTTAAGGAAACCCTCAGATTGACTTTGGATAAAGCAGTTGAAATTTAATGGATCAGTGCAAAGACCAGACAATTCTTGCAGAATAACCCAGGAGGTCCATTTTATAGATGTTGCCAAAAATACATGAACTTACATCACCCTCCATTTAGACCTATTGTCTCAGGATGTGGCTCGGTCCACGAGACCCCTGAAAAATACTTGGATTTGTTGCTTCAACTTTTTGTACAGGCTGGTATGGCTGAGATACCCGCCACCCCCTCTCAACACAATCCCCAAAGGATGGGAAACCGGAAACAGTTCTGAAGTTTTTGGAAGACGGGAGGGAGTGACCCTCCCGGCCGTATTTATTAAAATATGAAACAAAATTAAAACATTAAATCAACAGTTTCATATTAATGTACAATTTCATTACCACATTGCGATGTTTGGCTAACCTTAACAGATTCTCTAATACAAAGGTTCTCCTAGCCGAACTAACATCCTACAAAACATTTACTTGAAATTTTGAAATTGTACATCCTAACGTTTAAGGGCCAACGGCAAGGTCGTAACCGGTGACAAGATCCCTAACCCAGAAATATCGCCCTCACTTGTGAGGGGCGGCCCAGAGGCGTACCTCAAGTGCAATTACCAATTTCCCTTGACTTGACGGGGGCCCCCATAAAACTCAACGCCACTTAGAGGTCGTACGAGGACTCGTGTGAGGTATCTAGAAGGTAGCGTAGACCCCCCCCCAAACCCCACACAACTTACCACATCTGCCGTCGCAGACATCCTGGCCCCGGGAAATTCCCCAGGAGGGGGCTGTAACCCCTCCTACCCAGGAAGGGGCCTTGACCGCCTTTCCTTTTCTTTCGGCGACCCATCCTTAGAAGGGACCGCCTCCCCGTTGAGGGGCCAATGGCCACCTCCCCCGAGCGCTCCCATCCGTGTTGGGTGACGCCCACTCATAGGGATCTTCCAATTAGTGCTCACCGATCATGACCTTACCGCCCGACCAAAATAAATACGACAATGCTAACTAAATGACTAAACTAAAAAGACAGTGGCAACTACAACTTTATTAAAAGCATGCTTACCAATGAACACTAAAGCAGAATTTCTTTATTCGCGAAACATAACACACATCGACCATTCTTTATTACATACTCAAAATCATAACGATAATACCACAACCTGTAAACGAAAATCAGAGTTATCCATCAACTTTATTCAAAACCACTTGCTGTCCTCAGGGGCTGGTGGGTGGGTCAAAATTGGCTCTTCGTTCCGTCTCGAGCTCACGTGCAGCGAGGAGGTGCAGCTTCAGAGCACAGGAACAAGAGGATGCCTTCTGGTCTTGCTTCTCCTTTTATCCGTCTTCAGGGCGGGCGTAAACCCGCCCCTGCCTGCCCCAAGGGCGTGGCCAGCCGCGTCAGTGTCTAGGCCAACCCACTCTAGGGCGGGAAAAAGCGTGCCCCGGCTACGCCGCTTCGGGCATACCAGCCGAGACTCGCTTCCCGCCCAAGATGGCTTCCCGGGGGGATCGTGGTACTCCGCCATACGTTCGGGGGGACCGAGTGGTCGCCCCTTTCCATATGGCTGAGATACCCGCCACCCCCTCTCAACACAATCCCCAAAAGATGGGAAACCGGAAACAGTTCTGAAGTTTTTGGAAGACGGGAGGGAGTGACCCTCCCGGCCGTATTTATTAAAATATGAAACAAAATTAAAACATTAAATCAACAGTTTCATATTAATGTACAATTTCATTACCACATTGCGATGTTTGGCTAACCTTAACAGATTCTCTAATACAAAGGTTCTCCTAGCCAAACTAACATCCTACAAAACATTTACTTGAAATTTTGAAATTGTACATCCTAACGTTTAAGGGCCAACGGCAAGGTCGTAACCGGTGACAAGATCCCTAACCCAGAAATATCGCCCTCACTTGTGAGGGGCGGCCCAGAGGCGTACCTCAAGTGCAATTACCAATTTCCCTTGACTTGACGGGGGCCCCCATAAAACTCGACGCCACTTAGAGGTCGTACGAGGACTCGTGTGAGGTATCTAGAAGGTAGCGTAGACCCCCCCCCAAACCCCACACAACTTACCACATCTGCCGTCGCAGACGTCCTGGCCCCGGGAAATTCCCCAGGAGGGGGCTGTAACCCCTCCTACCCAGGAAGGGGCCTTGACCGCCTTTCCTTTTCTTTCGGCGACCCATCCTTAGAAGGGACCGCCTCCCCGTTGAGGGGCCAATGGCCACCTCCCCCGAGCGCTCCCATCCGTGTTGGGTGACGCCCACTCATAGGGATCTTCCAATTAGTGCTCACCGATCATGACCTTACCGCCACAGGCCGGATAGTTGACCGGCTATCCGGACCCCCCACAAAACTCCTACCTAAAGGTCATGTTATAACGTTTTTAGCCATGCTAAGAAGTCTCCTATGAGTAACTCATTCCCCACCCGAGACAAATGCACACCATCCCCCAAATACATACTGTCATCATTAATACACCCATGCGAAATATAATGCAGTGTCTTGGAACGGAACAACCTACTCACTTTGTTATTAAGCTTTCTAACAGAATGATTCAAAGCAGGAACAGAAATAGCCCCCCGCCACACCTTTCGTGGGATCATATGGGACCACGCAATTGTGCACCCTGGAACTCTCCTCGCTAACCAACTTACAGTGGAAAGCATCGCCTCAAGGAGAAGTCGTCTACCAGTGGTGACCAAATCATTGCCCCCAAGATGTACTATGACTACAGACGGCGGTGACCTCGTCCGCCCTAACAAACCCTCGAAAAATGATTGAAACCGGTCAATACAGAGACCGCCTCTTCCGTAGAAGGACACACTGTACCCGTATTGCCCAGCCACGTGAATCATGTCACCTGCCTTGAATACGTCCGCGGCACGCCTCACGTATGAGTGGCCCACGACCCACACCCCCTTTTTCACAGCCGGTGATGTCTGACCGCTGGCCCGGTGTTGGGTCGACTGCATAGTCCGCCCCGCCTCGTAGGCTTGCGCAACTGAAAAGCAAACAAAAACAAGAAGCGTGAGTACATCGTTACAGCTTCACAACATGTGCAACCGCACATACCTTTTATAACAATTGGAGGACCAACGCCCCACCCGTTTAACTTGTTCCACATTCAGACCCCTGGCTGTAGCCTCTGTAGCAGCCCCTATCCGAAAGGAATGGGTCCCAAACTCGCCCGGGTTCAAGCCCGCAGCGGCAATCGACATCGCAAGCACCCGCTGAAACTGAAACTTTGTCAGTGGGGTGGCGTCAGCGTGTCTCAACAAGGTCCCCCCCCATGATGCCACCCTTCGTGCTAAGTAATCTTCTAAACACTTTACCGGGCACATGGAGGACCCGGGAATCCTGCGTATGATTATGCAGTCACCCATCCCACTTTGATCGGTCTTGGACCTGACAAATGAGACAGTCATTGTCTCCCCTCTGATCTGAACGTGCTCCTGGCACAAACCTCCTGTCACATCCTGCTTGTTCCTCGCCACTAGTTCGCTTACCCGCATTGCCCCATGAAATGCCAGCGTAAAAGCGGCTCGGAATAACACTGTCTCAAACTGAGATGAACATGTAGCAGGGAGTCTGGATAACAACTGGGCCAACCTATCCAAACCTATCGGGCGCCTCTCATCTACTCTGCGACCCTCAAGGCGTTGCCACCCACGTAGCGCTTTTTGTACAACGAAAGACGCTGTCGGGTCCTGGATCCCATGAGCCCTAGCAACAAAGGAAATGGCAGCCCGATGCCTCTGAGCCGTGGCCACCGATTTCCCAGCCAGATGTAAAGACATCAGAAAATTCACCACCCATTCCTCCTGGCCCCAAAGCTCCTTTCTATCAGTCCCCAAAAAGGCTAAATAGGACCGGAACGCCCCTTCATATGCCTTCCTCGTCCTGGGTGCTAAACTCACTCCCACGAGGTTACGAAGTTCGGGGCACCAAGAGACCAGAGAGCTTCGGGAAAGGGTGCCGGCTCCGGGTCCGCTGTGGGAAGAAAACCCCAGAAAGCCTGCATACGAAAACGAGACAGTGCATCAGCCGCCTGGTTCATTACCCCCGGGACATGTCTTGCTTTGAATAGCACATTCAATTGCATACACAGTAAAACTATTTCTTTGAGCAGTCTCAAAATCAATTTGCATCGTGCTGCCTGGCTATTGATACACTCAACCACGGTCATATTGTCAGACCAAAATACCACAGAGTGATCTTTGAACCCTTCGGGCCAAGTTCTCAGGGCCACCAAAATGGGGAAAAGCTCCAGGAAAGCGATGTTACTTGTCAGTCCATTGTCATGCCACCATGCCGGCCACTTTTGTGCAGACCATCTTGTGCCGAAGATGGCACCAAAACCTATGCTCCCTGCCGAATCTGTCCACAGCCCCAGCTCCTCAGAGGACACGGCCGGTTTGTTCCAGACGACTCGACCATTGAAATCCGCCAGAAATGCCAACCAAATGCGCATTTCCTGGCGGACCTCAGCCGAGAGCCTTGTGCGATGATGGCCCTCCTTCAGGCCGACCATGGCTTGAGCAATCGAACGGGAAAAGGGGCGGGCCATTGGTATAACCCTCAGGGCAAAATTCAACTGACCAACTAACTGCTGTAATTGATGCAGCTTAACCTTAGATCCACATATACACATTTGCAGGGATGCCCTGAATTTTGACACTTTGTCAGCTGGTAAACGAAAACAACCTTCTCCGGAGTCTAACTCGATCCCCAGAAACTCGAGGCAAGTAGAAGGACCCACAGTCTTACCTGGTGCCAATGGCACACCAAACTGATTCATTAAGATACAAAATTCGGCCAAAGCCTGACCACATTCCGGATCCCCGGCTGCCCCCAGGAACAAAAAATCATCGAGGTAATGCATCACATGTTGGAAACCCGTCTTCTTTGTGAAGACCCATTGTAGAAAACTACTGAATTTTTCGAAATAGGCACAAGATATAGAGCACCCCATCGGCATACACCTATCCATGTAATAATGACCCTGAAACATGAAACCTAGGAGACGCTGATCGTCTGGATGTACTGGGAGCAACCGGAACGCTGATTCGATATCCGATTTCGCCATCAGCGCCCCGGGCCCCAGGTGATTCAAAATGGCTACGGCCTCATCGAAGGATGCGTACCGCACCGAACACACTTCCGGGTCTATCGCTTCGTTTACGGAAAGACCACGTGGGGCTGATAAATTATGTATCAGTCGGAACTCACCCGGGTCCTTCTTGGGGACCACTCCTAAAGGCGAACAAACAAAGTTAGGAACCGGGGGTACACTAAACGGACCGGCGACTCGACCTTGAGTAACCTCCTTCCGGATCTTATCCTGTACCACGGTCGTATGCTGCAGGACCGAGAGCTGATTTTTACATTTCTCCACACCCTGAAAGTCCCCCACTGGGATGCGGAAACCATAAGAAAACCCGTTCCGCAACACCCCAGCAGAAGTACGATCCGGGTATTCACTGAGCCAGGGAATCATTGCCAAGGTATCAATCGGGGTAGGTAAAGGCGCCCCTCGGACTATGTTAGACCTGTTTGGCGCCTCCTCTACCCCCGTTATCACCCGTTTTGGCTCTGCACGTGGACTCAGGATGGGATGATTGCCCACACCCACTACATTCGTGTCTAAATTTGCACGATCCCTGTGGCCTAGTACATTTACCCCTGTTGAAGTTCCAACAAACCCCCCTTTTTCCTGTATTGCCGGCAGGCCTCGAGTAATTGTCGGTACCCGCACCTGATCGAAAGGGCGTCCCCGCATACTGGCGGGAGGATTCGCCAACGTTACTCCCTACTAATGGCAATTTCAACATACCAGTATCCTTCATTTTAGACCATGACACAGAATCATAACAATCCCAAGTTAAGTTTTTATCATGTTCTTTAGCCTTTCTAAAAAGATTATCATAGCAGAACCAATGATTACCCTCGTGTGATATCGAGTACCCCATGATTCGTGACTGATAAATCGGCAATTCGGGTAGCAAATCGGGCCTTCGTTCCCCCAAGATCGACGTAAAAACCCCCCATGCTTTGCCCCAATTGCCAATGTTTTCATTTACCTTAAAGGCGGCCATTTTAGCGCGCCAAACACTCGGATGCATGAGGTCCTTCTGGCCCTTAACATGCTCCATCTCATAGTGATCAGTAAGCAACGAGAAGATGTTCACATACTCCCCTGCCCATATCTTCTCTTTAATAGCCAAAGGAACATGCTGACCCAACTTTTCCCTACGAGAGGGTGCTGACTCATCCCTCGCAATCGGCAATGGCCGCTTACCTGAACCGGACGCTGCCTCTGCGGCCGAACTCGTCCCCTGTGGCTTCTCTACTGCTGCAGCCGGCGTGGACACCTTCGCTGCATCCCGTTTCTCACGCAGTTGCTTCATCAGCACCTGCGCGTCGACAGCCGTGGCGCCCTCGCTACCTTCACCCAACCACGCTGCTAATTGTGCTGCCAGCTCGGGCGGCATATCTTCCCTGGACACGGGGGTGACCACAACGGGAATCGGATTCCCTTCCTCCGGCACGGGAGTGGGTGCCTCGAGCGGGGCACTGGGACCCGGGATGTCTCCCCCAGCTGCTCCCCTCCTGGGCCTCTTGTTTTTCCCTCCCGGGGCTGCTCCCGCCAAAGGACGTTTCGGCCCCCCTTCCTCGTCTTTATCCATTCGCCTCTTTAGGTCGGTCACCTCCTTCATGAGAACGCGCAGCATCTGGTCAGTAGTCATGCGCTTTCCCGCCTTCTTCGGCATTCTCCAACAGAGTATCTGAAAAACAAACAAGAACGATTACAACGCTCAAAATTGGCTCTTCGTTCTGTCTCGAGCTCACGTGCAGCGAGGAGGTGCAGCTTCAGAGCACAGGAACAAGAGGATGCCTTCTGGTCTTGCTTCTCCTTTTATCCGTCTTCAGGGCGGGCGTAAACCCGCCCCTGCCTGCCCCAAGGGCGTGGCCAGCCGCGTCAGTGTCTAGGCCAACCCACTCTAGGGCGGGAAAAAGCGCGCCCCGGCTACGCCGCTTCGGGCATACCAGCCGAGACTCGCTTCCCGCCCAAGATGGCTTCCCGGGGGGATCGTGGTACTCCGCCATACGTTCGGGGGGACCGAGTGGTCGCCCCTTTCCATTCTTCTTTTGTACAGGACACCACTAATTTCTTGAAACTGCTTGAAAATGTGCAAATTGATAACAGTGAACACTTATGGCTATGTATGGTAGACGTTGTGGCACTATACACACTGATACCCAATCAAGAATGAATTGATGCAGTGGAGTGGGCATTAATGAACACGTAACAGGGGTGAGCGATTAACGAGATTCTGTTACAACTGCTTCACTTTTGCCTATTTTATAGTTATTTTTGTTGGAACGGTTACTTCTATATTGCAAAGAAATGGGACATCATTGGGATTTATTGGGGCTCACAGTTATGCAAATTTTTTTGTGTCTAAATTTGACACTGTTTCATTTACCAATTTGAGATATGGAGAAACCACTTGGTAATGTATTGCAGATACTTCAATGATATTTTTTTGATTTGGATGTGCAACAAACAAGAATTACCATAAGTGATGCCACTCAACTCCAAAAATCCTAGAATCCACTTCACACACATAATCCATAAAGCACAGATTACTGAAATGCAGAAACCACCACTGACACTTTTCTACAGTACAAAGCCCATTTTGTTTTCAGGGGCTAACCCAATGATGTATTAAACAAAGCCTTAAATTACATAGAATCCATTGATAGAACAAAACTGTTACAAAAAAAAGTCAAGGAGCCTTCAACCAGGGAGGAATTCATCTCAACTTTTTCCATTAGGTCCTCAGCTAGAAAGCAGATTATTTTACGGAGATAGGAGTTGTTACATACTGAATCTGATTTCAAGGGTCTTATTTTACATTAACTCCTATTTGCCTACACCAGGACCGGAAATTTGAGGGAACTCTTGTCTTCACACAAAGAAATAAAAAAAGACACCTACAAAGGTATGGGGTATTGTTTTTATTGCATCCACTGTGGCAATGTCATAGTGGGCAAGACCATTTTGCACCTTTTCACAGGCAAACAGATCACAGTAAAACAGTCAGCAGATTGTAATTCACAAGGGGTGGTATATGCCATCAAATGTTCATGTGCTCTGTATTACGTGGTGAAAATGAAGAAGAAGGTGAATGTTTGGATGACGTAACACAAACGTTTGATTAGACTCAGAAACCCCAATTCACCTTTAGCCACGCACTGGAACAACGTTAGAAATAGTTACAGGGAAACCAGGAGTTAATATTCAAAAACTCCTATCGGATTAAACATCTGGATACTTTAAAACCCAGAGGTATAAATGACAGATTTGAACTGGCATATTTCCTCTGATTAGTCCCACCTTTAGTTCTTCTCAGCATGCAACATGGTAAGGCAGTCACAAATGTATCTCATTTTCATAACTTATTTATTCACTCTCATCTAAATAGCTCTGGATATTTTTCCACATGACAGACACACATACACTTCATCTTTTGCATACTTAATCACATATTGAATTGTGGAAATATGAATTATGCATGCATATTTTACATTACCTACATCACCCATTATTCTAAGCTAATGTTTATGTTTTTGATGTACATAATTTTATTTATTGTTTCCACAAACATTTCTGAAGCATTTCTGAAGCATTCATGTTTACAACTTCTATGTTCTATCATGTGGTTAATCTACACCCAGTTCCCATGAATCACATGGCGAGATTAACTAGAGGTCAGCTCTCACTTTTCTTTACACGGGTTAAGCATGACACTGGTTCTAGTCCATTTTCACTTTGATATATTGTTTTCCGTCTGTTTTCAGTTTTCACCATACCTGCACATATAGCATCGCGCGTCAGGAACTATTGGCACCTAGGTTTGTTGAGTTACTTTGGCACTGGTCACGTTTGCATGAGAAGTAACACCACTTCAGGAAGCACTAACTGAGTGCCATTTAACTCACACACAACAAGGTAGGATAGGAGTCTTGTTGTCTCTCAAATCATAGTCATTGATATTGTCACACATCAGCATATGCTAAACTGTTTGACTTAGCTGTTTTTCATTTTTGTTACACAGTTGTGATACTAGAAGTCGAACATTTCTTATAGGTATGTCCAAGTCATTAGGGACTTTCACTGCATGAGTTTGTTCACTGCACACTAATTTGGCACTGTCTAACCATGTGAAAGGCAGTTTCTATTCACTTTTTTCTCGTGCTACCACCAATGCATGCGGGTTATTGTAGTTCTGGCGCGATTACTCTCTGACTTAAGGTTCGTCTCTTCTACAGCAATAAGGCAGTGGGTGGAACTTTGAGTGCACTAAATGTTAGTCCTCTTGCTATCAAAAATTATTGGAAATGCATTTTACTTTCACTTGTAGTTACCCCCCTGATGCAGGGTACCACACCCAAAATACATTGGGTTACTGTGAAAGGCTAGTGTGGACAGACAATCTGAAAAGTCATGTTCTACTGACCACATTTACTAGTGCGATGTCAACATTTGTGAACAATTTTTGATTCCTTAAATCAACTGGATTAAAGAAACTTTGTTTTCTTTTGAAAACCCACAACATATTTGTGTTTGGACTCTTTGTTACGTTTGAATATTTGTGAGTACTTGGAAGCTTTAGAGCACTATAGTGCATGCTGCTTCTAGGACATTCGTCCTAGGTTTGTTTACAGTTTGTTATAGGGCCAGTGTGGAGCCCTTTTACAGGACGCACACAAAGATCATTCAAAAGTTCAGAAGTTTAATATAAGTTTGAATACATTGTATTTATATTGTATAATCGAGTGCATCACAACCATTTTTCTAAGCGTGTGATTTACTGTCACATCTAAAACAAACAATATTAACGTTCCTTGCTTGTTTTCTTCTATCTCTTCTTTGATTAGTACATTGCCCAATGATCTGTATGGTCTTCTGTTTGCCCTCTGATAGTTTATTCACAGAGTCTACTACCTTCCTTTCCTAAGCAAGAGTAGCTTTGGCGCACCCCTACGACAGTTCTGGCTTCTTAACAAATGCTACAATGTCTTTGAGAATAGCCTTGCCTCCTACCCATAACCTCTCCTGTATGGACTTGTTCTTGACCTCCATTATGATATGATCATGTACCAGTTCATCATGTAAATTACCAAATCTAGCTGTGATCGCTATTTTTTTTTGAGACAGAAACATTATCTTCAAAACTTTTGTGTTTCTCCTATTTCCTTTGAAAGAACACATGTTTCGTTATTGCTATACATACAGTATGGAGAAAATGTTAATCTAGATCCAAAATTGCACTTTCGAACACATCTGTATCACCTGAACTTCTTTCTGGTTTCTGTAGTTGGTTATAAATGTGTAGGTTTTCTTGCCCTAGGCAATACATTAGAATATTTGTTTTCTCTCTGCTTTCAAAGAACCACCAGTGTACTTCATGTTGACGTTAGAGGACTCTGGTAGTACTATTTTCACTCACTCCACTGTACAGTTGGTAACCAAGGAGCTTGCAAGAACTCTTAGGCTGAACTTAAATGCACAGGAAGCAGAACCCCACCACTTGAAGCTACTCAGGTCCACTAGTCGACATATTGGCTAATTGTGAGTGCCACCCGGCATATAACATCACTCAGAACAATTTTGTGACTTACAGTGCTGCATACATCTTTGCTATTCTTACTTATTAAACGGTGCTCTCGCTGAGTAACCCACCCTTAGTACTTCACTTCTCAGCATTCACCGCCCTCCTGCTGCTGCCTATGCTGCAAAAATATGTCTTGCGCTTCGCTTGTGTTTCCTCCTCTTCCAACACAGAGCAGAAAATCAAAAATGAATTTGCACGCTGAATTTCCTTCTTCCATACACATGTATACCATAGAACATCATCACAATCCTTCAACAATGTAAAATGCCCGCCAAAGTGCTATTGAATGTTGTTCCAAAGGAAATAGGACTTGTTGCAGGAACATGTTCTAGGTCATTTCACGTTGATTTCTAAAGGAAATTCCCCATTCTGCAAGTGCTGTTTCCTCAAGCCCAGGGGTCTTCAACATGGGCCCCAGATGTTCTAAGTGATGCGCCCCAGCAACTGTGCATTTATTTAAAGAGTAATGCTGACTGGGTAACCGTTTCTTGCCAATAATCCCTTTAATTGAAATGCGTCTTCAGCATGCCTTAAAGCCATCCCTTTATTCAGTACTCAACCCAACAGGGTGAAAAAAAATACTCTTACCCCTTTGAATGAGTCCTTACGTTTAAAATAGTCTCAAAACGGGTTCACTTGCCGATATTTGTTCCCGCTCTTTGCAAAAATATTGAAGTATTTATCTACACACATCATTAATTCCAAGTTGTTTATTCCAAATGTAATTGCACAAGGATGTACACAGCATCTCATCTCAAAATCAGAGTGCCTTACTTGACTGATGCCCACATTCCATGTCACCTTACATATATATGAGAACTCTACAACTTGTTACCCATTCTACAGTAATACTGATTCCCTACTAAGGGACTTATACTCTATTACTTATCCACTTCTACAGGTGATTACAGTAAGTAGGTGAAAAAGACTTTCTTGTCGTCTAGTTCCATGAAAGATTAGATGTTTTTCATTATAAGTGGACTATACGACAAAGGGGCGCTCCAATAAGCCAGTCACAACTGGGGTCCAAAATTCTACCTATCACAATTAATAACCCCCTTTGGGATACTTTATAAAGCCTACAGAGCAGGTCTAAAGGACATCTAAAGAAGGTTTGGGCTGTATTCACAGCATATGAAGTTGAAAGTTCCTTAATTCAAGGTCTTTAAGTCAATATGTACATTTATGGACATTAAACTGACCTGTATCTCTCCAGAAAAGTCAGACCTTGAGACGAAGTCCCGATTGTAAAGGTAGAATGGCTAAAGGATAGTAAGAAAGGGATGGTTCCAAAGGAGCCTACCTGATATGTATTAAGTGTTAAGACAATGTTAAACATACAAATCAGTGTATCTATCTCACAGGCAAGATTGGACGGGAAAATCTACCGCATAAAGCTCCTAAGCTGAGAACGTTTTAAAGAAGACCAATAGAGTGCAGTGGCTGTACATGTACACTGAACATCTGCCTGTGATAAATACTATATAGGCTGGGATAGTAGTGCATAGACAAAACCCCCCAACACATTTAAAACAATATGGTACACTGAAATATTAGCATTACGATGCCAGGTATTGCTGTATGTGCAAAATGCATCTGTCAGCACATTTCATAGAAAGCGTTTTCAGAAACTCTGTGGAAGGATGATGAGCGTTTCACCACTGCAAACAGCCACTATACGCGCTATTCGAACCATGATGCTACACAGCACCTTCAAATGCTAGTTCATTAGTTGATGCAGATGGTTAGCATCATTGCTTCTATATCAAAATGAGCAACCACTTTCAAAACACAAAATGACATGATATCTATCCGCAGGTTTGGAGGAAGATTTGTAGTAGCACTTTTTGTATTTTGCAAACTGTGTTTTAATACTTGGTGACCTAAAGTCAAGAACTGCAGAGTTCCATTCTCCCTTAAGTGGGCATCCCAAGTAAGTTCTAAGCCAGTCCTGCAATGTGCACTTTTTCCCGAGTGGGTTTCTAATAGCCAAACAAAATTTAAAACAATGTTCATAACCCAGCAGTGGGTTAACCCATGTTACATTACCGACTCGGTTCAATTTAAATGTCCAAACTGCCATTCCACCTGTGCCAAAATATAAAAATGTCACAACAGACCTGCTCCTTTGCACAGTGGTGCTGCCTCCATGGCGAATTTGGCCTGCGAATAAAAACTCGGAAGTCAGAAACGCGTAAGGCCTTTGAAAAATAATTCTTTGCAAGTTGCGCAGCTCTGCTGCAGTTCAGCCTAAAAAGCCAAATCTGTTTTGAGTGTACGCTTCCATCTGAGGTCAACCTTTTCTGTGTAAATATATAAATATATGTATTACCTAGAGGCGGTCGCCAATAGGTAGTTATAGTTAGGACCAAGTTTACGTAGGAAAAGCGTTTTTTGATTTGCTAACATCTTTGGCGCAATTCGACGAATCTTCGCAAACTTTTCAAAACTAATGGCCCGCTCACTTAAACTGCTGTGTTAAAGGTTTCGGGGTGATTAGTCAAACGTGGGCCTAGAAAAAAAGGGTCCCAAAACGCATTTTCTCCATGTTAATTTCCATAGGAAACTTTAGACAAGGCTGCAGCCCGATCTGCTGAACTGAATCAACCCCAATTTGGCAAAAAGGTAACTCCTGGTTCGGAAAGCATTCTTTTTGTTAAATGGTGTAAATCTGTTCAGTAGTTCCTGAGAAATTTAAAGACATTGCAAATTGTATAGTTGGACCTGGCACCATTGGTGTGGGTCTCCAGTGCATTTGTTTGCATTGGCCTCCTGTGTTTTTGCTGTGTGTTGGACTTCATTTTGCTGGCCTACATGCTTTGGGCACTTTGCCACTGCTGTTCAGTGCCAAAGTGCAAGTGTTCCCTTTGTAAATTACTGTTATGGATTAGTGATTTCATGATTGGCATATTTGCTTTACTTGTCAGACCCTAGTACAGTTCACTGTGTATGCCCAGGGCCTGTAAATCAAATGCTGCTAGTGGGCTGCAGCACCCACAGAAGCAGCCTGTAAAATGTAACTCTGGCCTGCCATTGCAGAGCCAGTGTGCAGTCTGAGACTGCCATGTCCACTTGGCAAGTATACACGCTTGCCAGTCCCCAAACCTTCCTTTTTCTACATATTGGTCACCCCTAAGGTAGACCCAATCAATTAATCAATCAATCAGGGGAATTATAAGCAAGATACTCACCCGTGGGGGTCTCAAGGTGCTGGGGGAGGGTCCGCTGGTTTTCTTAGCTGAAGAGCCAGGTCTTGAGGGTCTTTCTGAATGTGTTTATTGAGGGGGCACGTCTGTGTTCTGCTGGTAGCTCATTCCATGTCTTGGTTGCGATGTGGGAGAAGAATCTTCCACCTGCTCTGGCTCTGTGGATGCAGGAGGTTTTGGCTAGTACGAGGTTGGAGGAACGGAGGCTTCTTTTGGGTATGTGGAAGTTGAATATGTCATTGAGGTACTCGGGTCCGTTGTTGTGTAGGAATTTGTAGGCAGGGTGAGGATTTAAAAGGTGATTCTTTTCTCTACGGGGAGCCAGTGGAGTCTTTGTAGATGTTGGATGATGTGTTCTTGTCGGGGATGCCAAGGACGAGTCTGGCAGCGGTGTTCTGTATGGTCTGGAGTTTGCGAAGTAGGGACTTGTTGATGCCGGTATAGAGTGCACTTCCATAGGTCTGCTGGTGATGAGTGTGTGGGTGACTGTCTTTCTTGACTCGGGGGATCCATTTTTAGGTCTTGCAGAGTATGCGGAGGGTGTTTAAGCAGCTGGATGTGACTGCATTGACCTGTCGGTTCATGGTGCGTGAGGAGTCGAGGTTCTTCCCGTGGTCTGCGGGGCTGGGTGGGCTCCCGAGGGCAGTTGGCCACCCGGTGTTGTCCCATGCTGAAGGGGTGGTTCTAAGAACGAGGACTTCTACCTTCTTGGCATTGAGTTTCAGGCAGCTGTTGGTCATCCAATCAGCGACTTCTTGCATTCCTTTCTGAAAATTGAGTTTGGCGGAGGTGGGGTCTTGGGGGAGGGAGTGGATGAGCTGGGTTTTGTCGACTGAGATACGATGCTGAGGCCATGTTTTCGTATGATAGTTGTGAGGGGGGCCATGTAGATATTGGAGAGGGTCGGGCTCAGTGATGACCCTTGTGGGACTCCACAGGTGGTTTCCGTGGGGTCGGAGAGAAAGGGAGGTAGCCTGAATCTCTGGCTTCTTCCGGTGAGGAACGATTGTATCCAGTCCAGGGCTGTTCCTTGCATGCCGGAGTCATGTAGTCTGGTGACTAGTGAGCGGCGAGAGACGGTGTTGAACGCTGATGATAGGTCGAGTAGGATGAGGGCTGCTGAGTGTCCTTGATCCGGGAGGGTGCAAATGTAGTCAGTGGCGGAGAGTAGGGCAGTCTCCGTGCTGTGGTTGCTTCAGGAATCCGGATTGGGAACCGGTCAATTCTATGTTGACCAGTTTCTCTGCGACTTTGGCTGTGAAGGGGAGGAGCGAGATAAGCCAGTAGTTTTTTAGGTCGGTGGGGTTCGCTGTTGGCTTCTTGAGTAGGGGCCTGATTTCTGCATTTTTCCAGATGTCCGGGAAGGTGCCTGTTTCGAAGATAGTGTTGATGGTGCATTTCAGTATGGATGCGATGGTGGCCGCAAGTCTGTGGTAGATATGAGGAGGGCAGGGGTCATTGGGAGCCCCCGAGTGGTTGCCTTACATGGCTGAGGCGTTGTCCAGCTGGAGATGGTTGGTGGCTGTTGTCCGTGGGGGGTGGGGCAGAGGCTGTAGTGGTGATGGTGGTGACCCAAGGTACCCCTGTGGGCAGGGTGCATTGTCTGTGAAAGGTAAGACATGCCCTGATGTGTGTGCCATGTCCTGATAGTGAAATACTTCCAATTCCGTTTTTCACTATTGCAAGGCTATAGGACACAATGGGAAGTTTGTTTAAAACGTCTTATAAACATAACTGACACTGGGATCAAGGTAGAAAAATAAGGCTTAGTATGCCTGACCTCAGAATGTTAAAATGCATCTTATTGTGAGGGTGATTTTTACATTCTGTGTTTGAAAATACCATCTTTAGAAAGAAGGTATTTTCTTGCCTAACCACCCAGTGGGCCTCTGCTAGGTTTGTGTATTACAAGTCTGGCTTTTGGATGGCAGGGGCTGGAGAGGGGCAGTGGCTCCAGAAGTCTGATGAGTCAGGGCTTGGCTGAATCGACTTGGGCCGCATTTAGAGTAGGGGGAGGAGATTTCATTTTCACCTGAATGGGCTTGGTCTGCCTTTAACAATGCTGCCTCCACCTCCTGCCAGAAAGCTGCACCAGTGAGGACAGAACTGGTTTTGGCTGAGTACAGATACTCTCTGCCTTCAGAGAACAAAGGATTGTTGTGTATAAAAAGAGGGGCCAGACCCCAGACTTTTGGATCACTTCTGGACAATCAAGAGGAACCTTGCCAAGGAGAAGAGCGAGAGAAGCTGAGGAGGAATACTGTCCCTGTGCTGTTTGCTGTCTAGGATGAATGTATGATGTTACATTGCGGTCTTTACATCGCGATACGCCTACAACGCAGTCGTTACAACGACTTACGCTGGAGGGTGCTGGACTTAGGAATAGTATGATTTACTACTCCAACTCCAGCCTACGTAACAGTAGGGAAGGTGTTGGAATAGTAAATCATACTACTCCTTAGTGTATAGTGCCATCCAGTGCATGTCGTTGTAACAACTTGCATTGTAACGGCCATGTTGTAAATGTATTGGGGTGTAAAGACCTCATTGCAACAGACGATACCTGTCTGCGGTTGGCCTGCAGTGGCTACTTGCTGCCAAGGAAAGGAGAAAAGAACTTTGCTGCTTGATTTGTCACCTGCTTAAAGAAAAGATCTCTAAGGGCTTGTACTGAGCTTGCCTCCCGTTCTGGAGGTCTCAAGAACAACAAAGACCTCACCATGTCTGTGTGCTGATCGTCGACGCAGAAGAAAAGGGAAACCGACTCATCATTGAGTCCGTCGCAGGATTCCGTGTCCTAAAAGCACCACCGAGAGCAATGCCTTGCTTCGCAATGCAATCCTGGTCTCACTGAGTTCGCCAACGAGCCGCTGCTTGCACCGCGTCCTGTGGGTGAAGCAAGAGTAATGCCTCGCTTTGCAACGCAACCCTGGTCTCACTGACACCATCAATGAGCCAATGCTTGCACAGAGCCATGTTCGCTACACGCTGCCAGGACGTCACCGACTTCGTCGCTGCCTGACCGGAACGTCGTCCGGCTCTGTCGCCGCAACGTGACCTACTAGCACCGCAGCTGGCACCATCTCACCCTTCAACGTAAGCCCTGGTCTCCATCAACGAGCCGTGCCTGCACCGAATCGAGAGGACATTGACCACTGCAACGCTCTGCTTCACAACGCGACTGCGATGTTTGCCTTGACTGAATCGCACCAAGATGTTGGTCGCAACAAGAAAGGTACTGTGCCCGAGTCTGTTGATGCTTTAGCTGGCTCGTATTGATGTGGTTGGCTGGAATTGTTAGACTCTGTCATATTCAGTATCGCTGTAGCCCCAGGAGGAGCTACCAAGTCGGAAGAACTGTGTTTTATTGATTTTCCTGCAATTTAAAGGTTATTTTTCACAAGTACTATTTTTCAAGAGTATTGTATGTTGGAATTTTATTGTATTTGGTCTTGTTGGTTTAGATAAAGATTTACAATTTGTCTAAACTGGTGTGGTGTTCATTTGTAGTGTTTTCACTGTGTTACTGAATGAGTCCACAAATGCTTTACACACTGCCTGTTTGCTTGTGCCAAGCTACCAAGCGGGTGCAGTGGTTAGTTTAGGAGTGTATCCCCCTTACCCTGACTAAAAGCAGGGGTCCCTATTTGGACAAAGTTACCTACCTCTGCCAACTAGAGACCCCCATTTCTAACAATATATCTAGAGACGCGAAGGATCCACAAACCCTCCTGATCTCCTGCCTGAGATCTGATTGGCTGTCAACAGTTCCAATCAAGAGTCACAAGAAAAAAGGTAAAAGAAAACATTAAAAACAAGAAAAGGGGTCAAGATAGAAACACCCTGACCCCTAGACCTGCTCAGGGGGTCCCCCAGGGATCCCCAGGGCCCAAAAAGGCATTTTTCTAAACAAATTCAGCAGGATTCGCGCTGGGTGTGCGAATCCCGCAGATTATTTTTTTAAAAAATAAATGTGGTCTCCCGAGCTTCTTTTCCTTTAAGCGCTCGGGTGGGCCTGGTCCCCAGGACAATGCGTGAAATAGATGCGGGGTCCAAGCGGGCCCCTGAATCCCTGGGGAATGCCACCTCCCTGGGGCTAGCTTTTAAAATACAGCGAGGGGGCTTGAGCCCCCTCACACTGCCCCAGGGATCACCACCTCCCCAGGGTACAGGTCTTTAAAAACGGGGGTCTGTTGCAGACTCCCAGCCCTGGGGACCACCACCCCCCGGGGCTTTAATAGTGTTGGAGGGGGACCTCTTTGCCCCCTCGTGGAGCCAAAAATGGCCATGGGGATCCCCACCCCCAGGGCTGGCTCCAGCAATTTCCCGGGGTGCCCACTCCAGTACATTGCAGTTTGCTATGGGATGGCAGGAGCACAGCTCTCGCCATCCGATAGCAAACAAGTGCTCCACTGTGAACAAGTGAGAGCATTTTGCCCTCACTTGTTCACCGTGGAGCCCTGTGCTTTTTACGTCCAGGGAGCTGCATGTCAGCAGGTCCCTGGGGGTAAAAATCAGTGACAGCTCTTGCAGGAGGCAGGAGAGGGCCAGGACAGCCGAGGCCTTCAGGATCTCCCCACGGTGCCTTTAAAAAATTGCCAGGAGGGGGGCCTCTCAGCCGCACTCCCTATTTTTGTTTTTAAAGGAATGGTCGAGTGGCTGAGGATGGGGTCCCCGGGGCCGTCATCAGCCTTGGGATTTGGGCTGCGGGGCCCCCTCCCTAAATATCTTTTTAAGTAATGAAATGGTGTGGCCCCGGAGGATGGGGTCTCCGGGGCTCAAATGGCTGTATAGGACTGGGGATTTTTTTTTCTACTGTGGTAGGAGTCGCGACCCTATTGCGGCTCTCAGCGCGGCCCCTCAGTGTAACATCGCGGTGGATCCGCTGATCCATCTTAAATAAATAATTAAATACTATCTAATTCAGAAGGGAGTGTTACAGTTTTGGACTTTTCTATAGAGGTAGTGAGATTGAATTTCATAGTTACATTAAAATTGTTAGAGTTTGAAATAATATTAAAAATGTAAATTGACAGTTAAAGTTGAAAGTTAACATGGGTTGTAGTACATTGAGTTTGTGCTTTTGTTTTGCTGATTTGCGGAGGGTTTGTGAAATCGAAGAAAAAAAAACATTGTATATATGTTAAAAAATATATAACTTTCAGTTTTGGGTTATAGGGTGGCTCTAAGAAGAGCTGTTGTGTTTATTATGACTTTGTTGGTTCTGTTACAGCTACATGTAAGTGCGAATGCACAGCTTGAGGTTGTTGAGAAAGACTCTGTTCCCTTCATCTATGAAGTGAACTCCAGCAGTTCTGTTATGCATGTCAAAACATATATTGGTGTTATAGATAGAGCTCCTGGTAAGGTCTCTGAGGTAAGCTGAAACAGCTTTATTAACATTCTTCCTAGCCTTCTCAATCTGTGGACAGAATTGATTTGCCCAGTTCCATGTTTGCCTTTGGCATATATTAGAGCAGAGCTTTCCAATTTCTGTGTTGAGACACACTACTGTGTCGCCTGGGCATGGTGGGTGTGTCGCACGATGACATGGGTACTGTGCAAATGTACGCGAAGAAAGAAGAGGGCAACCGTTTGGCAAATGTGTGTGCATGCAGCACATGCGCAGTTCGGTCCGCAGAACAATTTCTGGCAGAAGTGTTAGTTAGCTCGGGTCGAGGAGGTAACGGCAGGCCCGGAGAACAATCCGAGCTCCACTGTCGGTCTGAGCCCCCGCACCAAGAGCATCGGGCCTCCAGCTGGCCTGACCAACCTGCTGCACTCTTCATTCTGACACTGTAAGTAAGGCCTTGTGTTGTTTGAATATTCGCTGGTCCTGATTTGCCCCTGCCTAGAGGCTGAAAGTAACATGTGAATAACTGGACTGCTGAAGGGCCCGCTTGACTATGCCGCTTTCTGTTCCCATTAAGGTGCTTGCCATTTAACAGTGTTAGTGTTGCACATTGCTTTTGTTCCCACAATGCCACATCACCGTTTAAGTTTGCCAGCAGTTGTCAACAGCTTTAAACGTGGCTGAGCTCCTTTTTCTCTGGCCCTGACCAGGACTCATAAGACTTCTCATGACGCCGATGGTATATCAATCGCTAGCCTTAGTCATAAAACATTTTTTCTGGAATTTTCTTTTACATCCGAGTGCTGGGTAAATACGGAAATGCTTCAAAAGTCATAAATAATTTAGCTCGGTACCTATACCAGCTTTATCTCGTCCAGTATGGGTTTTAAATATTTAATACACCAGAAAGAAAATGCACAGAGCTGTCCAAGAAGCTTAGGTAAGTGTTTCTGAATGCGGCCATCAGGCTGCATTATCTTTCATCTGTACTTTGTGCCATGGCTACATACGCAGTAGGAGTCCTGCTGCTTGCAAATGTGGCAACTTAGACTCAGTATTTACCAAGACTGTGGATGGACCAACGGACATCAATCTGTCAATCTGGTAGTTGCATAGTGCCATGAACCACACATAGGTTAAGCAGGGTGCTGTCCCTGCTGGGAGAAGTTACTGAAACAGCGAGTGTCTTCTAGTGCGTTCATGAAAGGACCAAGCTGGTGTGCCTGTCATAAGTCGCCCTTCTTAGCCTATGCGAAGTCACCCTTCTTTTAAGGTGGTTGCTTGTTTTTGTGTGCACTCTCAGTTTAAAATAATCTATATGAGAAAATATGTAAACTGCTTTAGAGGTAAAGAAAATAGAGAGAAAAAGGAGAAGATGAGAAAAAAATGAAGAAAAGGAAAGTAAAAGAAAAAAATCATTGAGCAGTGCTCCAGCGCAGAAGTAGAGAAGGATAGAAAATGTCATCCAGTGAAAAAGGCAGGCATTATTGCTTTCCTAACAATATACTGACAATACCTCATTTATAGTGTCTGGAGGTGAACGACTATTTGGAATTGTTGTGCTACTTCCAATTTCAATCACACCTGAGGGGCTTCCTCGTCAGTTCTGTATATCTTCGCACCAGAGTGTGCATTCTATGTTCTTTTCCATGGATGTTTTGCAAGAATCTTGTTTTTAAAAAGCTTTGACAGCCACGCAGTTTTGAGATGTGTATTGGCTACTCTGATTGAAGGATGCAATGAAGGAAAATAAAGGAATGTAGTGCTACACGGGTGTCATTTAAACGTTGACATTTGTTGCTCTGATGTCAATTATAATCAGGAACACTGGAATTATGTGATTCTGCATAGTTTTCCGTATAATAATGGAGTTAACACATTTGCCCCTTTATCCATCATCTCCTGCATAATTTGAAGATTTCAAGACTATTCATGTTAACGCACACTGTCAAACCTCTCGCAAAGACTGACTGGTCATTTTTCAGTCACTTATAGCTGTATTTGGATGTTAAACTGGTGCACCCATGTATACCTACAGAGGGAGTCTTAACATGGGTAAAAATGACAAAATATTGAAGTAATACTGCCAGAAAGATGTGCCTTTTCTTGCTGCATAATTTAGTCACTCTTGCCACATAATTTGGCCCTTCGCTGTCACTTAATTCCAGTAGCCCTGACTGTAAAGTATTTTTCTAAACAAAGGGGAACTGGCACTGGCAGTGAACATGCGGAGTATTTGGCAATTAACATACAAGATGGCAGTGTACTTCCGTTAAAGGTCTCTCTATGTGTGGAATGGTTGTTGGTTCTCAGTCATTCCAGCCAACACCCAGTCAAGAGGGCCCTTCGAGGACTATGTAAAACTAGAAAGAGTGACATCAAGAGTCATTTTACACCGAACAGCCTTTAAGACGGACGGGTACTACTCACCTTACTACTCTTTTCTCAACTTCTCCTGTTAGTGTGCACCCTACACGGGCCAGCTTCTTATGCGTGGCCCTTGCTCCTCCCTGCTGCTGTTATGCTGGCTCTGCCCCTTCTGCCTTGTCCACCCTAGGTCTCCATCTCTTCGCCTTCGCTGGGGAGTGGCATACAGCGGGCTTTTCAAGTATTTACCTGGACTCTGTTGTATTGCCCCAATGTACTTGTTATATGTATCAATAAAGTGAGTAAAGATATGCTTAAATAAAATAACCATACATAAGCACTGAAAAATGTTTTTAGTCAGAAGCTGATCGCTAGTTCGGACAGTGTGTGTGAATGTGCACTGTTGATGTTTGCATTCAGGCTTGCTCTGACCTGTATCAGCTTCCTAAACACTTTTTAACTACTTCTGAGTTTTTTTTAAAGGAACACACATATCTACACATTTAGCCAGTGTTCTAAGGCAGAGCTCCGTGTACACTTCATGTACATACAGGTAGACTGACTCATGGTCCCTTACAGTCTCCACACTCTCTCACACACTCCTTTGTGTGAGCAGGCACGTAACCTTTAAGTGCCTGCTCATACAAAAAACTCTCAAACACCTACACTTGCATTGGCAAAGGGGCGCGCCTGTATTTTTTAGCACAACTGAAATGCTTCCACAGGCAGAGTACCACTTCCCAGTAGTAGGCAGTTTATATTCTGCCATAATCAGCACCTGGTCTTCTAGCTTTTATTATGCAAACACTATCTTTTCAGACAAAGACTGATCACTAGCGTTGTCCATACCAAGGTCAATTGCTGCCCTGAGTTTGTCTGAGCCAGTGTCAATGCAGTTATTACTTCTGTCCGACCTTATGCTTCTTGTTTCAGGCACAAACCTAACCTTACACCCAGTTTATCCAGTCACAATCTTTGTTAGAACAGATTCACAATTGCTTTATTAACCTTTCTGCTTTCTCAAATGTTCTTGAAAATGACCATTTGGCAACTTTTTTTTCAAAATTTTCTTGCGGGAGAGGACCCCCTCCCCCCAGCTCCCCTTAGGTGGTTCAGGCTCACTCACTACACTGCATTACCGTGTTGCAAAATTATGCATGTTTAAACAGTGTGTCACCAACACGAAATGTTTGGAAAGCTGTGTTTTAGAGTATACAAAGACAGTGTGAGGGCAAAGCAACACCAGTTGTGCAAAGGTGTCCTTCATTATCATTTCCAATCCTACTCCAGTCAATGTGCCCAGGTCATTGTGACCACGGTGCACAATCATGATGTCAGGGGGTTGGAGATGGAAAATGGTTTTAACCAAAGGCAGCAATTGGTGCCACTTTAATCCTCTCTGTGCAAAACATTTAATATCCACATTTTGAAAACCTAGGTCTTTGTCAATACCTCTGTGTTCAGCATACCGACAGCGATGGCGCTCCAACCTTAGGAATAATATAATTCACTATTCCAACTCCACCCTGCGCAACAGTAGCAAAGGTGTTTGAATGGTAAATTATACTATTCCTTAGGTTGGAGCACCATCTAGAGCAAGTCGATCTAATGACTTGTGATGTAAAGGCATTGCGTTGTAACAATGCGGTCGTTGTAACAACCGCGTTGTAAAGGTAAGGCTAAGTAAGAACAGCGTTGTAAAGGCTGTTTCCCATATATATGTCTGTTAACATTACAGTGCTAGAAAAGGATTTTCCAGGCAGTTCTTGACACGGAGGTGAGCAAGGGATACAGGAGAGGTGACACCTCATCCCGACATGTCTGACACCAGCGTTTGGATATTATATCAAATTATGACAGCATTACGCGGATCAATTGACCTCGTAACAGTGCAAGGATTGAACATTGACAATGCGCTTACATGTGGAACATCTAATTTGCATGTCAGACTGTTTAACGCTTTTATTTTACTTCCTACGGTCCACGGTAACAGCTAAATGCACTGTAAAGAGGATGATGCAGCATGAGTCAGCAGTGCTGAAAGTAACAGTTATGCTGAAAGGAATCTTGCACTGCACTCCATTTGGTATGTCTGTTAACATTACAGCGCATTTTGGGAACTGTAGGACATTGAATCAATCATGTCACATGACGGCCTGAGTGTATTTAAATGCAGTGTTTTCATGAGTCAAATGTTATTCACCTGTGAACAAGGCTCGCAATGGAGCCGAAATGTGTCAGGAAATCCTGTGTGCTGCCACTGAGCACTTTGAAATAAAACGCCAGATTATGCCAGACACTGGGCCTCGGAACTGTAATGTTGTGATGCATTCTAGTAGTTGGGAGTGGGCGGAGCTAAGGGGCCAGAGGAAGAGGAGGAGCGGCGACAGGAAAGAGGCAGCTAGAGTAGGGACGGGAACCGAGCAAGAAGCAGATAATAAAGCTCCCATATAAAATAGATATTGTGTCTGTCATTATTGCCCTAAAGACACGACAACTGGCAACGAGGGTGGGATGTGCAGTCTGCCATCCCTGAACCCTGAAAGAAGCGTCCTGTCCCTGGGCATCACGAGGAGAAAAGTTGTCCGTGAGACATGTGTGCCCCGACGAAGCCGCCGCCTGCAGCTAAAGGTCAGCGGTAATTGCCCCGCTCCGCGATTCATCGATCGCGTGGAGCTCTGCTGGATCAGTGTGGCCGAGCGCTGCATGAAATTTAAACTGAGCGCTAGTTCGCGCCAAAAAGAAAAATCCGGGAGTGCATCCCAGGTGCATAACGAGCTGAGTGCCGTAAAAGAGGAAGTCGGGAGCCCACCCCGATCCTGCCGTGTCGCCCTGAGGAGTGGAGAGCGTGTGAAGAAGAGTGGCAACCCAGGAGAAGCGCGTAAAGAAAACGCCGGTATCGCTGAAATCGGAGCTCACCCCTGATGCGCGAGAAACGGCACGCTCACAACGGAACAAGTCGGGAGCATATCCCGAGCCTACCTGGATGGTTGTGGTGGCCAAGGAGCGTGGGAAGTGCAGAGGAAACCCTGTTGCCCGTGGAAGTAGCTGTCGGTGAGTGCCAGATGAAGCTAAGTGAGTAGGAAGAATGAATGCAACCAAACCTCGTGGGAAATTAGAGTTTCTGTTTGGCGGCCATCTTGGAGTCAGGCATTCTTGAAGGAAACCCCTGTGAAATGAATGAGCGGCCATTTTGAAGTCAGGCAACCTCCAGTTTTGCCATCAAGCACAAGCAAGTGCAAAGGTTCACAAGAAACAAGCATGAGTAAATGCAACACGGAAATCAAGGGCTAAACAAGCACATGCACATGCAAGAGGTGAAATAAGAAAACAAGCATTGGCAAAAGCATGCAAACGAGCATTGGCGAAGACCAAACAAGCATTGGTGAAGACAAGCAAACAAGCACTCGTAAATGCAAAACAAGCATTTTTAAAAGCAAGCAAACAAACATTGGCAAAGACCAAGCATAAGCAAATGCAAGAGACCAATAAAGACAATGGTGAGCACAAACCGAAGAGGGCAGTTTTGCAGAAGACTCCAAAGAGGGCAGTCCTGCAGAAGACCCCGAAGAGGGCAGAAGTGCAGAAGACCCCGAAGAAGGCAGTCCTTCAGAGGACCCCGAAGAGGGCAGATATGCAGAAGACCCCGAAGAGGGCAGAAGTGCAGAAGACCCCGAAGAGGGCAGTCCTGTAGAAGACCCCAAAGAGGGCAGAACGCCATAAGACAGTACCAGAAACAAGCGAAGATCGCATTGAATGTAAATCTGAATATAAATAAGCAGGAGTACAAGCACCATGAAGTGAAAGGAGCAAAGGGCCAATAAACACAGCAAACACTGGCAAGTGCAAGGGATGCACTGGAAACAAGCACCAGCCCGCACAAAACTTGAATGCAACAAACACAAGCAAAGGCAAGTACCAAAGTAGACTTTCAACATCACGCGAAGATAAATGATCGATAGTAAGAGAAGCCAAGAAATTAAAGTGATCCAGAAGCCTGAGTAAATGAATATCAAGGAAGCCGGCTCCTATCACTCAAGTGGCTAGATTACCTGCGCTAGGCCGAAAAGAAACGCATGAACAAGATGTCAAATGTGCCATGCATCCTCGCGGAAGAGCCACAAATCACCTGCAGCCAGCATGCGACTCTAAAGGAAGCGAGCCACGAGCCATGCATAGTGTAGCTGAGTGGTGGCCATTCGGAACTCATGAAATCCAAGTTTCACTCACTGGTGCATACTGATATAGTTGCGAAGCTTACCAACCTTAAAAGGAAAAGACCAGACCAAATATCTCGGCCGAAGAGAGTCGGCAAAGAAGACGGGAAGCAAAGTGAACAGTCCTGTGACTGTAGCAGATCAGAATCTTCCTCCCTCATGGCGGGGGGACAAGCAACACAATGGTCCAATCCCTGCATTGAGGTGCCGCCCCCAGTGATACAGACTGACATTCGGAGTATGGGTCTCAAGTGGAACCAGTGGCTGGAATCACTGGACGAGTTTCTTGATGCAATCGGTGAACGTAGAGATGGAAAGTGTCTGATGCTACTCCTCCAGCTGATAAGTCATGAGGGCCGACGCGTAGTCAGAACATTCTCTGAAAGGGCACAGAGATCTATGAAAGACTCAAAGAGAAGCTACGTGCCCATTTCCACGCACAGGCAGACGTGGATCATGATCGCATCGCCTTCAACACAGCATGGCAGGAACCAGGAGAATCATTGCCTAAATTCATCACCTGATTGCAAAGTCTGGTAAAATGCTGCCATTTCAACACGTTCACAAATGAGGAAGCAGTTCGGCTCCGGATAATCGAAGGCTGTTCAAATTCTAACACGACGCGCAAGATCCTTCGTGGGCATTGGTCGCTAAAGGAAATCATCAGAAAGGCCGAAGTGGGAGTGCGGGTCAAAGCAAGAGACATATCCAATGAATTGCACCCGAATGCAAGACACAAAGATACCAAGAGAGAGACATCCCTCATGTCTGGGAACAATGCCCAAAAGACAAACAAAACCAGAAAGAGAGAGGGTGAAGGCAGACCAGAGCCAAGACATAAAGAGAGACAAAGGGACATGAAATACTCCAGACAACGGGAGAGACAAAGTGGCATGAAATACTCTGAGTTAACAACACAAAAGACCGGGATGAGTCAGGATTGCGATAGCGGCACTGATACAATCTCAAGGAGTTATTCAACCTCAAGGAATCATTCAACATATGGTGCAAACGGGTCTGAAGCAGATGAAGGGCCAAGTGGGACAGATCGCACCAATGGACCAGATGACAGTCTGCCCAACAAACGCGCAAGAAAGGCAAACTATAGAAGCCTGGACCAGTCACGTCAACACTGGAAATCGGTACACGACCACACACGAGCACCTCGCTGTTTGCCAAATTCTAGTCCGAGGAGATATCAATCAGGAGAACACATCACACCTGTAGCACAGATGTCAGTGCACCAAACAAGTGTAAAGAGGAAGCGAACTGCATAAGATGTACTGATTCACTCAGACAACGTAAAGGGGAAGACAAACGCATCCATGACATCCAAGATATTGAAGAAACTGAGAGGAGGTCATTATCATCATGCGAGCGAGGCAGAGATGAAATACCTTGGGATCAAACTCAAGAAACAAGTACGTGGCTATTGAACAACTTATCCAGTGAATTGACAACGAAGACACTGCGAGAAAGAAACCCGGAGAAACATCCCAAAGATAACTCCGACTCAAAGAGCAGCTTGTCACGGACTACCCATTTCAGAAATCCACCAGTTAAGACATTCTCAAAGGAACGTTCTCAAAGGAAATCGACAAAGGACTCCTCTGATTCAGAAAGCATGTCTGTCAGATCCTGGAAATTGACCAAAGACTCCTCTGATTCAGAAAGCGTGTTGCTCCAATCCTTCGAGTCGACCGAGTCATGGTCCAGACAACGGCCATGGCATCAATCATATGAACACACCATAGAACCAAAGGACATTCTTCCTATCAAGAGCAATCTATATCACACCAATGTCTCTGAACACTCAATCACTCCACAAGACAACCTGTCATGTCAGTCACAGGTGTATCAAGAGATAAATAATACACCGTCACCCCTGATGGGGTCAGCGAGGCTGACTCAAAGGGCCTACAAAAGGAAAACAGATATAGTGGACAATACTTACCGGATGGAAAAGGACCAGCCAGTCAATCTGCAAGGAAAGCCAGACGTGTCCATAGAGACAGATCATCATCGGATGAGAGAGAAACATACATATGCACAGATGGTTCAAGGGTTCACCAGTCCCAAACGCGAGTGGGAGTGGATGAGGAAACCAGAAGCAGCAAAGGAGTCCCCAAACCAAACCAAGACGATCTCTTCAGGTAGCACCTTACCGGCTGGCATACATGACTCTGAACAGGAGGACCGCGTTGCTCTCAACTGTACAAGACAAAGAGAAGTAAAAGCACATGCGAGTGCTCGGATGAGAACCAAAACAACATCCCCTCAGAAAGGAGATCGAACGTCAATCGACAAAGAATCACAAAGGAAGATAGACTGCCGATATCAAGCTGAGACCTTCACAGTCACCTCAGACACTGAAGGTGAGTGGATCACCCAGAAGATGATTGAAAACCACCACGAATCTGAGCATACACACATCACACGAGACGTCGTGCAAGTGCAAAGATGCACTCTCGTAGTAAAGGATGCTCTCGTCAAGGCGACAGAAAGCCACACAACGGAAGCTGAAATGCGTCTCCATGGCTCAAACGAACGGCCCACGGACCCGTGTGGCTGATCGAGGAATTATAAATATGTTGGACGCTAAGCTCATTTTGTTAACAAGGGGGGAGATGTAATGTTGTGTTGCATTCTAGTAGTTGGGAGTGGGCGGAGCTAAGGGGCCAGAGGAAGAGGAGGAGCGGCGACAGGAAAGAGGCAGCTAGAGTAGGGACGGAAACCGAGCAAGAAGCAGATAATAAAGCTCCCATATAAAATAGATATCGTGTCTGTCATTATTGCCCTAAAGACACGACATGAACCTTCTTTGTGTTCTTGGTGCTGCAGATTAAGAGGGTGCTCCCTCCCTGTTTCCTTGGACGCCCTGAAGGGTTGGTGGCTTCTTAGGCAGAGGTTTTGGTGTGGTATTAAATTTGGGAGCATGACACGCCACCTACTATGCTAGAAAAGGATTTTCCAAGCACTTCTTGATATGGAGGTGATCAAGGGATACGGGAGAGGTGACACCTCGTCCCGACTTTGTCTGACACCAGCGTTTGAATATTACATAGAATTGTGACAGCATTACATGGATCAATTGACCTCATAATGGTGCAAGGATTGAACATTCGCAATGCGCTCACATGCAGAACATCTAATTTGCATGTCAGACTGTTAACAATTTTATTTTACTTCCTACGGTCCACGGTAACAGCTAAATGCACTGTAAAGAGGATGATGCAGCATGAGTCAGCAGTGCTGAAAGTAACACAATTATGCTGAAAGGAATCTTGCAATGCACTCCATTTGGTATGTCTGTTAACATTACAGCGCATTTTGGGAATTGTAGGACATTGAACCAGTCATGTCACATGACGGCCTGAGTGTATTTAAATGCAGTGTTTTCATGAGTCAAATGTTATTCACCTGTGAACAAGGCCAGGGTTGGATTGGGATAAAAAATCGTCCCGGGCACGCATAAAAAAATCGGCCCACATTTACATAATGCCTTCCCTCAAATCACTGCTTCAGCGTAATTTTACATAAAACAGGGTGGGGGGGGGGGGGGGGGGGAATATGCACGCATCAGTTTACACTAGTGAAACACACCTAAAAAAAGTGAGGCCACTTCTGCTTAGGCCCCCTGCCCTGCTCATTATGCCTACATTAATAGGAGGCCCAGCGAGAGAAAAGGGGTGACACCTCTAACTGTTGCTGCTATACGGGGGGTAATGAGTGCCCATCTCCCTCGAGAAAGGCTACTTAGACACCCACTGGGCCGCTGGAGGTATAGTCGAACAACAGAGTCTCCGCCCAAATCGACCGCCAGGCTGCTCAAAAGCAGCCCTCAGGCGGAACTCGGACCCCGGCACTTCGGGAATTGCCCGTTACCAATCCGACGCTGAACAAGGCTCACAATGGAGCCGAAACGAGTCAGGAAATCCTGTGCCGTTCGAGCCTAAAACTTAACTGCTGCCATAATCCTGCCTGATTGTTACTGTAGGGCATTTTTCCGGACCAGACAGCGCGGATGGAGGAGAGAGGTCCCAACGCCGACTGAGGGCAGTTCACGGGTCCTAAGAGCAGGACTGCGAGGACCAGGTTGCTTAGCGGCGTGAGACCTGCCACACCTGGGTCCTCTTCCCGCCCTGCCTTCCTGCAGTACTTAGCCCCTCACGGCCCCCGCTCAGCAGGAGCCTTTTGAGCCTAAAACTTAACTGCTGCCATAATCCTGCCTGATTGTTACTGTGGGGCATTTTACCGGACCTGACAGCGTGGACGGAGGAGAGAGGTCCCAACGCGGACTGAGGGCAGCTCACCTGACCTAAGAGCGGGACTGCGAGGACCAGGTTGCTTAGCGGTGTGAGACCTGCCGCACCTGGGTCCTCTTCCCGCCCAGCCTCCCTGCAGTACTTAGCCCCTCACAGCCGCCACTCTGCAGGTGCCGTTAGAGCCTAAAACTTAACTGCTGCCATAATCCTGCCTGATTGTTACTGTGGGGCATTTTACCGGACCTGACCGCACGGACAGAGGAGAGAGGTCCCAACGCCGACTGAGGGCAGTTCACCGGACCTAAGAGAGGGACTGCTAGGACCAGGTTGCTTAGCGGCGTGAGATCTGCCGCACCTGGGTCCTCTTCTCACCCCACCTCCCTATTTTAGCCACACCCACTGACGCGCACGCGGGATGCGCGCCGGGTAAGCCCGGGCAAAGGGCGGGCCATCCGAGGCCATCCGAGGACGACCGAAGCAGGGCAGGGCCACCCCCCTTTAATGTTTGGTACCCTTACTCTGTGCTTTTGGGGCTGATCCTGTACATTATTTCATCTATCATGTATCTACCCTCTGGTTTTGCATAAGTGTCTTCTGTTAAAGAAGTATCGTATAGTATTATCATGGCCTTACGCTCAGGATGTGAATGAAATGTTACTTTGAATACTGCTAGTGGGATCGTGACGGGACCCCTGGACTTTTTTATAACACGGGCTGCTGGATTCCTAGAAAAAGAAATAGCCCTTACAGAAAAACGACTGTCCCTTGATTTATTAATGGGCAAACGTTCTTCTTTAGGCCCGATTGGCTCAGTGGCAACGCCGGTGCAATGCAGCAGGCCTGATCCTCTGGTTGTTGCTAGCACAATCCCCTGTCCTCTGCTGGTGGAGTCAGATGATATAGTGGCTTGTTCTATCACGAGCTTAACCTCATCCAGTATTGACTCTAGCGGCTTTAGTTGCAGAACGCCCAAAACAACAACGCAACCACCCGCCCCCACCCCCGATAGAACAAGATCAGGCGATGGGGATAGGTAAGAGTCCTATTGTGACCTCTAGGACATCCAAAAGGAAGAGAGGTGGGGGACATAGGAAAGGGGGCTGTGTAAAATTGACAAAAACACAAAATATGAGAGTAGGGACGCAAGTTGTAGCACAGACCCCTGCCCCAAGTGGTGTTTTCCCCCATACTGTGCAATCTTTGCCACAGGACAATATAAAGGAAGAACTTCTCGCGAAAATGGAAATATTATTAAAGTCACTATTATTGCCTTTGGTGGAACGAACGAAGCAAATTATTAAAAAATTTGATCACTTAGAGTTGCTGGTAAAAGGGAATACTTCCACACTCGAGGCCTGGGTGCAGGGGATAAAAAGTAATGTTTCCACAGGGCCGGAAAATGTTAACCCTATTAAAGTTGTACAATCTGCACCAAGTATAGCCCCTATAGCACAGAAAACGAAACCAGTAACACGTAAAAATCTTGCACAAACTAGAAAGGCCCAGAGTACTGAGGTAGGGATACCGGCTGCACCAGAAACGTTGGTTGATCCAATACAAGTGGCCAACCCTCCCCCTGTAAATGTAAATAAGGAAAAAGTACTTCTTGAAAAAAGGCTACCATGTATTAATTTATGCCCGGACTCAGAACCCTTTACTGTTATATTATTGGGGGTACCAGGTATTAGGCCAGAATCCTCTGAAAGCGAAAGAGAACTGAGGAATAAAGTCATTTTTTGGCTTAATAAAAACAGGAGACTACCCCCTGGCTCAAATACTGAGATTTTAAATGTAAGAAGAGTGGCCTGGGGTAGCTGCCCCAAGGATCTTGAAGGCGATTGTATTATTATTAATTTTAAGGATCCATGGGCTGTGGACTTTATCTGACGGGCAGCAAGCTTCGGCAGATTGGGCGACATTCAGTCTCTAGGCTTAGACTATTTCTATCCCTACACGACTTCAGGCCGCCCCGCCCTTTATATAATCATGGAAGAGGCAGACCTTTTGGGGAGCACAGATGGAACTGGGAGACACAGTTTATACCGTTGAGAAATAGATTTGTGACGTTGATGGGGCTGGACGGGGTGGATTGACTCCCGAGAGCACCTACTTGTATTGGTATGTCTGATAAGACGGCAGGGGCATGGGTGGACAACCATATAAGGTTAAGGGCATCGACCGGACAGCACGTTGGAGATGTAGTTGGCTTGGATCAGGAAGGGGACACAGGGGCGGACCCAGCTTTGGCAGATAAAGAACTTGTAACTACCTTGGAGGTCTGTGGTTCCAGTGGCATTAATATCACTAGGCTGCTGGAAAAGACAGATCAGGGCGAGATTAACCACCAATGTAATTTTTCCTTTAACCCAGGAAACGTTAGTCTGACCCACAATTCAGAATGCCTAGTGACCTTAGACGACACACCCAGGAACTCGGATATTACCCTCGTGGTAGGGGTAGAAAGTGGCAGGAGGGGTTACAAGCTAGCTAGTTGGAATATTGCTGGCTGGAATAGCAAGGTGGAATCGCTGGGCTGGAGGGACTTTGTAGATAAATATGATATACTAATCCTCCAAGAGACATGGAGTGTGAATGATATTAGTTATGAGGGATTTGTTTCCTTTAACCTGCCAGCACAAGTTTCGATCATGGGTAGAGCTAAAGGAGGCCTCCTCATTTTGCTTTCTGTTAACTTCCCTGCTCAAGTTATTGCTTATGAAAAAGTGGGATGTCATTCCCAAGTGTTATGGCTACAATATAAGAACGGCCGTAACGTATTGTTAATTAACCATTACAATAACACACCCGACTCCCTACATTCGTCTGTAGTTTACGAACTAGAAGAGGCCCTGTCGGGTTAATCTAGTTAATTTTGCATTCATTTGGGGAGGGGGATTTTAACATCCCAATGTGTTCTTTATCACTAACTAAGGTGTGTGGGTCCAATGACGATAGAGGCGAAGGCTGTATTCATTTTCATCATAGTCCCTACGGTGAGTCTTTGAACTCTGCTATGGCAAAGTATGATCTAGTAGCATTACAACCCGCAAAAGACCCAGAGGGTAACCCCGTCTCCACGTTTACGGGGAGGAATGCTGCCACAGTTATTGACCACCTGCTGATCTCAAATGATATTAGCGCGTACTGCGATACCCCGGTCGTACTGGATCTTGCAATCAGCGACCATAATTGCGTCACGCTAACTTTGTTTATTTAGGGAAATAAAGTATTAGCAGTAAAAACAGTTGTTACTGACATAGTTCCCTGTAGACCAAATGGCCACAGGATAAAGTGGAGGCGAGATAATTCAGAAGAACTTTTGGTTAAAATTGTGGCGGCTTGTCAGCCCGATCTGCACTACTGTTTGGGTGTCAATGCGGACTTTCGGGGGATCTTGACCAGCTTTAACAAGATTAACGCTTTAATTGGTAAAATTATGACCCCTTCTAGACATAGTAACAGGAAGATGAGAACAGGATGGTTTGACTCCGCTTGCACGGAGTCACTACAAAAGCTTAAAAAGGCCTTAACTGATAAGCCTAGGGTGAGGTTGATTATTATAAATCTTAGAGCCACTTATAAAGGGCAGTTAAAGCGCAGGAAGCATGAACTACAGGAGGAAGCTTGGGACAACTTGACCAAGGCTGTTGATTTATCAGACAGTAAACTATTTTGAGATACGGTTAATTGTCCCTTTCTTAAAGGTGATAATATCCCCATCCCCACTGCTCAGGTAAGTGAGGAACATTGGGTTTCGCACTTTAAGAGTATTTTTGACCCGGAAGGGATGACTAACCTTTGGATTGTGGAGTCTGATTTATGTCCAGTAATCCCCTTAAGTATTACGATGAGGGAGGTAGAAAATGCCATCAGGCTTAGTAAGGGAGGGAAAGCCCCCGGCCCCGATGTGCTGCCTATCGACCTGAATAAGGCCGATATGAAATTGTGGGGACCTGTCCTGAGCAAAGTTTTTAATGCTGCGGTTACGGAAAGCACCCCGCATACGTGGAGTGAATCGCAAATTATCCCAATATATAAAAAGGGAGATAGGTCGGATGCTAAAAACTACCGACCTATCTCCCTTTTAGATTCATCATTGAAGACAATGAGCATGGTGTTGTTGGTTAGGCTTGAGGAATGGGTTGAGGAGAGTGGTACCCTCGCGTGGTCCCAATTTGGGTTCCGTAAGGGATTGGGAACCATCGAACAATGCATCAACCTAGACCTTATTATAGGAAAGTATACACGCGCAAAGCAGGGTTCGCTTTTTCTCTGTTTCGCTGACTTAAGCAGCGCGTTCGACCTTGTTGATCACGCCCTGCTGTGGTCAACCCTACTAGAACAAGGTGCTCCTCCAGGGATTGTTTCCTTTCTGGCCAGACTTTATTCTAAATTATCTGCCCGTATAAAAAATGGCCAAGGGGGTGAATGTACGGACAGTATTGGAGTTAATTTAGGCATAAGACAAGGGTGTGTCCTTGCGCCACTTTTATTCTCCCTCTTTATTAACGCAATCGACACTGAGCTTAAAGAGGTTCACTCTGACGCCCCACAAGTAGATGGTCAGGCTGTCACAGTTTTACTTTATGCTGACAATTCGGTGCTTTTATCGAGAACCCCCTGTGGTCTGCAGAGATTAATGGACACATTTGCAGAGTTTATTAAGGGAAGGAAGCTAAAAATTATTAATACTAAAACTTTTATTATGACGTGCGGAAAGACAATGAGGAAGTTGAAACCTTTTTATATAGAGAACCAAAAAATAGAAACTGTCAAAAAGTTCTGCTATTTAGGCATAACATTTAGCAGTAATGGAATGTGGTCCCAGGAGATTACCAATGTCAAAGCCAAGATGTTGAAAAGTGCATATGGTGTTTTTAAATTTGCGACCAAGCTTGGGGAACGTCGTATTTATGAGATGTTGCACATATACCGTTGTAGATGTGTTTCAATTGCACTTTATGGATCTGGTGTGTGGGCGCATAGTCGTCGTGGATTTGCAACTGGAAGAAAACTGTTTTATTTAAAAATTGCTATGTTTACCAAAGTCGGCTTCTATAGAAATAACACACCAGGAGTTGGGCCTGGACTATCTGTCAGATCTAATTAGTCTAAGACCATTAATGGTGTGGAGAGCTATTTGGTCAAAGGAAGAAACCAGTTTTACTAGGAGCATAATTAGTGACTGTCTTCACCTTGATAACAGTACATTGATCCCTTGGGTAAATTATGTTGTGACAACTGCCAGGGATCTGTTTAACTTAAATATCCGGGCTGATCCTGACGGTCTATCTGCTATTTCTAAGAAAGAGCTCAAGAATCTCTACCTGAGTAAAAAAGCCCAAGTCCGTAGAGATACTAACATCTCGTTAACTATCCCACAGTACTATTACTCTAATAAGGTCACTGGGGGCTTCCAAAACTATCTAAAGGTAGTCACCAGACCCTCTCATCGTTTTGTCCTCACCAGACTAAGATTGGGAATCGTTCACCATTTGGTGGCGTTTCCCTCCATGAAAAGTTACCCAACTGTACCCTGCCCTTGTGACGGGGAAACTAAACAGAGTACCACACACTTTTTATTTACTTGTGGTCTCTACTTGCACTTCCGTATTGTTTATCTAAAACCCTATTAAAAAAAAAAGTAGTAAGAACGGTTGAATCTGCAATGAGGCTGTTGTTCTCCCTTGAGGATCCGGATATTTGTTTCTTCACAGCCACGTATAATTTGAAATCAATGGCAGCCAGAAAAAGTATGGTATTTTAACTAATGTTGATGATTTTAGTTATCTCGAGCGACACAATGGTTGTATTTATTTCATGTTTTAACATACCATTTGTTTAGAGCTATCCGATTTGGAGCCTAGTACACTTGCTGTATACTGTATATTTTATGTATGCTTTTATAATTGTTTTAAAATGATCGGATAAAGCTTTGAAACTGAACTGAAACTGAACTGAACTGAAAAGCAGCCCTCAGGCGGAACTCGGACCCCGGCACTTCGTGCATTGCCCGTTACCAATCCGACGCTGAACAAGGCTCACAATGGAGTCGAAACGGGTCAGGAAATCCTGTGGCTGCCACTGAGCACTTTGAAATAAAACACCAGATTATGCCAGACACTGGGCCTCGGAACCTTCTTTGTGTTCTTGGTGCTGCAGATTAACAGGGTGCTCCCTCCCTGTTTCCGAGGCCGCCCTGAAGGGTTGGTGGCTTCTTAGTCAGAGGTTTTGGTGTCTTATATATATTTCGGTTGCTGCAAGCAGGTTGTTTCCCGCCTCACGATGTGGGTGCCAGGGACGGCTTGCACTCCCTCTACGAGCCAACCAAAACCACAGTTCAGATACAAATAGAAAAGCTGCACATCAAAGATCCATATACCAGTTCTTTTGATAACACAATTATGCATTTCAGCTAACAAGTAGCCTTTGTCAAGTTAAAAAGACGCACCCACTAATCATACATATGAATACTTTCATTCATAGACATGGAAAAAAATACTCGATAATATGATCATTACTTCTCGGTAAAGTTTGCTAATTTCATATTAATGCCTAATCAGATCTTCAATAAATGTACAAATTAAAAAATATTTTACATCTATCAATACATGACTGTTAACTAATCATGGACCTCCCTAAAAAACATACTTCAGCATTGCTGTCATCGTCGGTAATTTGTGAAATAGTGATAACAATGCTTAGAGATTGCTATTCCAGGGCAAACAGGATCTGGCAAAATTGATATTGTAAAAATTAAAAATGAATACGAACCATGGTCAATTGATCGACTATATAGCGTCACGTGGGCGAAGCTTGACATTCTTTGTGCATATGTGTGGAATGCAGTAAGAAAAACACTCACTGCAATATTGTAATATGCATAACACTTGCAGAAAGTGGTGCTTCATGTACGCACATAGAAATCCTCATGCCTTATGTCAAGTTCGCATTGTAATAGTTATGTATTTGCAATAACAAGAGGGCAAACGCCCAATATTTACAAAAGGTAGAGAAGTAGGAAAAGAGAGGGAGGAAAAGGAAATATAGCAGTGTAGAGTAAATATCCACAGGTAATTGGTAGTAGAAACAAGTTTATTTAAAGTGGTTGTCAGATTTTGTTGCTTACATGACAGGGAAAATGTAATTTTCAGCTTGTTTTTTTTTTGTTTTTTTTTTTTGCTTTCATAAGGAGGGAAGGTGTGTTGTGTATCCAATGCACGAGTCAGCGCGAGTATATGCTCGCGCATTCATTCTCTAAGACTCGTGCCAGTGTTTTCATTCAAATACATGTCTCGTGTTATGTTATTACTTGATTGTTTTGCCATGTACATTAAGTGCATTCAAAACTTCCTCCAAAGCAGTAATGTGCTTGTCCTTATCATCATTGAATACCAATATGTCATCCTGAAAACAGATAGCATTTTTACAGTCTTTTAAAATGTCTTGCATAACCCTCTGAAAAATTGCTGCTGCGGACGCCAGACCAAAAGGCATCCTGTTGAATCTGAAGCACCCAAAAGGTGTAATAAATGCAGTTAGGTCCTTGCTCTTCTCATTCAGCTCTATCTGATGGTAAGCAGCAGATAAGTCGATGGTTGAAAAAATATTTGACCCCCCAACAACAGACAACATTTCAGAAATACGAGGAAGAGGGAATTGGTCTACAACAATATTATTGTTAAGATGGCGAAGGTCAATGCATAGTCTCACCTTGCCATTGGCCCGTCTAGCAACCACTATGGGCAAAACCCATTCAGATGATTCTATTCTATCTATTATGCCACCTTCTACCAAAGCATTTAATTCATTTTTAACTTCCTCTCTGACAGCAAAGGGAATATTTCGAGCTTTGTGTATTTTAGGACAAGCATTATCTGTTAAGCGAATTTCATGTTTAAAGTTAGTTAACTTTCCAATGCCTTTTGAAAAAACATTTGGAATTTTTTTTAACATCAATGAAGATATGCCATTTTGCTCATCAATCAACATCACCCGATTGGGACTATTAGGGTCCAGCACAATGTCAAGTTTACCAAAGTCAAACCAGCTAAGAACTGAAGGACCCTTCTTTGAAACATATAATTTAGCAATACACTTTCTGTTCTTAAACCTGAAAACTAAGGTTCTGAACCCTAAAATATCTATCCTTCCACCTGAATATCCCTCAGGATTGATATCACTCTCTTCCAAATGACTACCTAGTCTTGGTACAAATAATTTCCTCCAGACCGATTCACACACTATAGAGTAAGGTGATCCAGAATCCGCATACATGTTGATCTTTACTCCTCCAATAACCATATCACATAATGGCTTCTTCTTAATAGTATGGTAATTTACATTTAAGACTACAGAATCTTTTATGTTCAGAACAAAAGAACAGTTATTGGAGTCATCTGTGAAATCTTCATCATCACTATTTTCACTTAGTTCAATACATTTGACTTTTTGGTTAACTTTACCCCTTCTGCAAGCAGAAGTGAAATGTCCTTTTAAACCACAATTGGAACATTTCTGTTTTAAACCTGGACAAGTTTTGTTATTTGCCAAATGTGATTTGCTGTTGCATCTAAAACATTTAAGGTTACTTTTTGAATCTTCAGAATTTCCTTTGGGAGAAAATATTTGTTTCTTTTTAGAGAAATCCTTATTTTTACTATCATACTTATGATTAATTTTTGCAACAACATCTTTACTGATTGAAGCATCTTTGCCTTTAACCTGTAATGCACTCCTACAGGAAAGCTCAGCTTTTCTAACAATGGATACTTCAAAATCTAAGTTTTCATCACCATTAATCCATAGTCTTTCCTGTATAGTTTCATTACTAGAGTGCATAACTACTTGATCTCTGATAAGATCTTCTTGTAAATTACCAAATTTACAATCTAAAGCTAAGGTTTTCAGAGACGAGACAAAATTATCTACAGTTTCTTCACTTAACTGTTTTCTTTGAAAAAACTTCAATCTAGAAATTCCTATGCATACTTTGGGAGAGCAGTACTTATCAAAATCATATACAGCCTTATCAAAAACATTCATGTCACCACTTGCTTGTGATGTAGGGAGTTGATTGAAGGCTTTTAATCCTTCAGGTCCCAGACAGTGTAAGAAAATACCTTTTTTTTCTGGAGCCTTCATTTTACCATTTGCATCTAATGTCTTAATATAATTTAAAAAGTAAGCCTTCCATTCAATCCAAGGCATACAAGGAGAACTACCAGCTGACCAATAACTTTGTGGTGGAGAAAGGGTATAACCTTGAGCACACATAATGATAAAAATAAGCGATTAAATAAGTTGAATTACAATAAATATCAATACCAAAAGTAGTATTAAATAAACAAAAATAAAAAAATAATTGTGACAAAGAGAAGAATAAAGTACTTGGTTGTAGAAGAGAAAAGAAATAGTCAAACGATTCCTGAAGTATAAGGACGTTTTCTTGTGTTCATTTGAAGATAAAGCAGTTTTTCTGTACTTAAATTCCCATTCCGCTTTTCTGCCTTTCCAATTTTCACTCCGCTTTTCTGATTAGTTTCCCCGTTTTTTTAAACTGTAATTAGACACAGCCCGGAAAAGAAAGGAAGTCACCTCCTTAGTTTCAAGTAACAGAGGATAACCAATGGAAAGCCGCGTATCAAAAGAAATGCAGAAATTGTTTCCTACTCGTAAGCTTTGATGAGATGATTGAAGGCGCGAACCAGAGACGAAAAGGCGCACTTCTACACGGAGAAAAGGGAAGAATTCCTCACGTCGGATGAAATCCTCACGTCGGAAAGCTGTTCTTTGCTTCCGCAGCAGGTACAGGAATCAATAAAAATATTCAGTGACTTTCCGACGTTCAAACGGAAAGAAGTGAAAATGCATAAAATTTGCATAAATATGAACAGGAAATGCTTCTCGGCAGGTTGCTCCGTCCCTCGTCGCCAAATTGTAGAGTAAATATCCACAGGTAATTGGTAGTAGAAACAAGTTTATTTGTACATTAAGAAGCATTCCCTGCATACAACTCCAATCTCCAAGAGGTTAGCGGTAACTGACCACACATTACAGTTGAAGCATAGAATACATCAAGAAGCAACTGTACATCGTAGCGAGGCATGTACAATCAAGTAATAACATAACACGAGACATGTATTTGAATGAAAACACTGGCACGAGTCTTAGAGAATGAATGCGCGAGCATATACTCGCGCTGACTCGTGCATTGGATACACAACAAGCAGTTCTACATCTTCATATATTAACAATGCTGATAGTGCATGATTCTGAACATTCAGCAATGTTCTAAACAATAATAGGCAAGTGCCCAAATGTTAAACCACAAAATAAACTTTGCCTTGTAAACTAAAGGGAGCAGTCGCAACCATGCAACATAGTAATTCCACCCAATTACTGCTACACAATCAGTGCCTTACCCAATTGTGACATCAATGATTAAATAGGGCGCAACATAATACAAAAATGATGAATATTAAATAAATCAAGGGACAAAACCCAACATGATGAAGCATCCTAATGACATAAAGTGACTAAGTGTGTAATGTGATAGTGAATATTAAAAAAACACCTTATGTGTAATTGTCTAATCTAACATTTAAAAAAAACATGAAGGACATGGGATACAGATAAATAATGAGGTCACTATCCTCATGGCCAAATCTAATACTGACCAATGGTCTAATAGGAAATAGAACTATACCAAAAGAAGTATGTACACACAACTTTAAGGAAATAGAAAATGAACCTGTAAATATCCAGCTCTTCTAAAGGAGTAGACTCCAAGGACTTAAGGAGAAAGATAATAGCTGTATATCTGAATGTCTTACAAGGACAGAGTGTTAAACCCCAATAGGAATAGCCAATCCTTCATTGCTATTCAATCCATACAGATATTTGGAGTTGAGTGTGATTATATTGCACGATTCCGGTATGCTCAGTTGTTCCTCCTGATCATTACCTCTGATGTTTTTCCCTTCTCTGTTGATTCCATAATACTTAAGAGTTTCACTGTTACTCCCATGTTTGAGGCAGAAAGGTCTGGCCACTGGATAATTAGGATCATTGATTTTATAGCACGTAATTTCCCTTCTTTACTGGTAGTTGATGCTACCTATATAGTTCAGGCCACACGGTCATTCTAGAACGTATATATCACATATTCCAAGGTACATTTAGTAACCTTCTTCATTTTGCCCGCAATTAGTTTAAACGGTCCTGACTGATACCTAACTTAAAGTCTTCAAATTAGCTGCATTTGTGGAAACCCGATATGGAGGTAACAGGTAGGTTTTTTGGTTATTGCTACTACTAATTTTGTGTGTAACAGTCAGGTGAAGCTAATTTTGTCCTACTAGATGAATGAATGAATTCTGTAGCAAGGACAATATTTCCATCTCAACATAGGAACAGGTCATCTTTGTACCTGATCCAAATTGGCATGGGTTGTATGTACCTCTCATTGCTGCCCATCCAGACCAGCTTCTCCTCCCATCACCCAAGGAATACATTTGCGAAGATGGGAGCGAAGCAGTTCCCTGTGCTTTGTTGGTACAGTGTTTCTTCAAATAGAAAAACATTACTTTCTAGACAGTAAGTCATCATTTGTTTCAACATCATGGCATGTTTGTAATGGATAATGGCGTGGCTCCTAAAATAATACGGACATACTTCCACTCCCATCTTTTGTTCTATACATGTATATATGGAACAGACATTTACTGTGATTATTGTGTGCTTGTATTCCCTTGTAAAATCCTTTACTCACCTCAGGAAGTCAGTGCTACTCCTACAGTATGGTCTTGGGCCTACAATAAAAACAAAGGTTTCTCCTTTTCCTGGTTATAGGTGATAGGTCAGACTGCGGTAGGCAGTCCTACTATCAAGACGTGATTTACAGTGCAGCTAGGAGTACGATCAGATCTGAGGCACCCCACACAGTAACAAATAAGAATTAACCAATATAAGTAATATAATTTTATCCCCCAGAATTTCCAACAAATTTCAGAAATACGTAGATAGTGAAAACAAGAGGTGAAATGATCAGATAATAGAGGTTCTGTTAATTAAAATTATGACATTTATTATAACACAGGGTGATATTTTACATTCATTGACATTTTATAAAAACAAATTATCACATCCATTTTATTAAAAACATAGCAAACATTTTTTTTAAAGAAAAAGCACAATAACTGTCTTGGGCCTACAACATAGGGAACTAGAAAGTGATCCAAAGATATGGATATGTTCACATATATAAATATATTTATCACAGAAAAAACCATAGGTTTCAGGGACATTATAGTGATTTTGCCATTTCACTCATACAAAATGCGAGAAATTTGGCCGTTATAGTAAGTTGAGCTAACTATAAAGCGTGCCCACACAATGCACTGTTGATGATGTCACATATTACATCATTCATGACATGGTCAGTGACATCACTGATGACATCACTGATGATATCTCAATGATATGACTGTGTTTTTCTGTAAAGGTTTAATATCTTTTTAATTTATATACGTATATGATATATAAATATATATATATATATATATATGTAAATATAAAAATATAAATATATATATATATATATATATATATATATATATATATATATATATATATATATATATATATATATATATATATATATATATATATATATATATATATGTATAGTGGGCTAAAGAACGGTGATGGATTACACCCAGATCTTTTGACCGGGTGTGTTGGATTGATTCAGATGCTCCGTCCATCACCACCCCCTTTTGTACCGCTTTTGGCGCCATAAGTGTGGCAGGGTATGCTCAGACGTGAGTCCCTTGCTCACTTTGCTACTGGATTCAAGCAAGCCAGGCTGAAGACGGCTGGAAAGCCAGAAACCAGTCCTCGGAAGCTTGTTTCCGGTCCAGGGAAGACATGGCTTGGCAGTTCGGGCTGGACTGTTCCCATAAGGCACAGGGTCAGACTGATTTTCATATAGCCACGTCTGAACTGGGGTGGCAGAGTGGGCTAAAGAACGGTGATGGATTAAACCCAGATCTTTTTACTGGGTGTGAGTGTTTGATTGATTCAGATGCTCCGTCCATCACCACCCCGTTTTGTATCGCTTTTGGCCGCCGTAAGTGTGGCAAGGTATACTCAGACGTGAGTCCCTTGCTCACTTTGCCACTGGATTCAAGCAAGCCGGTCTGAAGACAGCGGGAATGCCAGAATCCGGTCCTCAGAAGCTTGTTTCCGGTCCAGGGAAGACATGGCTTGGCAGTTCGGGCTGGACTGTTCCCATGAGGCACAGGGTCAGACTGATTTGCATATAGCCATGTCTGAACTGGGGTGGCAGAGTGGGCTAAAGAACGGTGATGGATTAAACCCAGATCTGTTGACTGGGTGTGAGTGTTTTATTGATTCAGATGCTCCGTCCATCACCACCCCCTTTTGTACCGCTTTTGGCCGCCATAAGTGTGGCAGGGTATGCTCAGACGTGAGTCCCTTGCTCACTTTGCCACTGGATTCAAGCAAGCCGGGCTGAAGACGGCTAGAATGCCAGAAACCGGTCCTAGGAAACTTGTTTCCGGTCCAGGGAAAACATGGTTTGGCAGTTCGGGCTGGACTGTTTCCATGAAGCACAGGGTCAGCCTGATTTGCATATAGCCATGTCTGAACTGGGGTGGCAGAGTGGGCTAACGAATGGTGATGGATTAAACCCAGATCTTTTGACTGGGTGTGAGTGTTTGATTGATTCAGATGCTCCGTCCATCACCACCCCCTTTTGTACTGCTTTTGGCCGTCATAAGTGTGGCCGGGTATGCTCAGACGTGAGTCCCTTGCTCACTTTGCCACTGGATTCAAGCAAGCCGGGCTGAAGACGGCTGGAATGCCAGAAACCGGTCCTCGGAAGCTTGTTCCCCGTCTAGGGAAGACATGGCTTGGCAGTTCGGGCTGGACTGTTCCCATGAGGCACAGGGTCAGACTGATTTGCATATAGCCATGTCTGAACTGGGGTGGCAGAGTGGGCTAAAGAACGGTGATGGATTAAACCCAGATCTTTTGACTGGGTGTGAGTGTTTGATTGATTCAGATGCTCCATCCATTACCTCCTCCTTTTGTACCTCTTTTGGCCGCCATAAGGTGGCAGGGTATGCTCAGACGTGAGTACCTTGCTCACTTTGCCACTGGATTCAAGCCTGCCGGGCTGAAGACAGCTGGAATGCCAGAATCCGGTCCTCAGAAGCTTGTTTCCGGTCCAGGGAAGACATGGCTTGGCAGTTCGGGCTGGACTGTTCCCATGAGGCACAGGGTCAGACTGATTTGCATATAGCCATGTCTGAACTGGGGTGGCAGAGTGGGCTAAAGAACGGTGATGGATTAAACCCAGATCTGTTGACTGGGTGTGAGTGTTTTATTGATTCAGATGCTCCGTCCATCACCACCCCCTTTTGTACCGCTTTTGGCCGCCATAAGTGTGGCAGGGTATGCTCAGACGTGAGTCCCTTGCTCACTTTGCCACTGGATTCAAGCAAGCCGGGCTGAAGACGGCTGGAATGCCAGAAACCGGTCCTCGGAAGCTTGCTTCCAGTCCATGGAAGACGTGGCTTGGCAGTTCGGGCTGGACTGTTCCCATGAGGCACAGGGTCAGACTGATTTGCATATAGCCATGTCTGAACTGGGGTGGCAGAGATGGATTAAACCCAGATCTTTTGACTGGGTGTGAGTGTTTGATTGATTCAGATGCTCCGTCCATCACCACCCCCTTTTGAACTGCTTTTGGCCGCCATAAGTGTGGCAGGGTATGCTTAGACGTGAGTCCCTTGCTCACTTTGCCACTGGATTCAAGCAAGCCGGGCTGAAGACGGCTGGAATGCCAGAAACCTGTCCTCAGAAGCTTGTTTCTGGTCCAGGGAAGACATGGCTTGGCAGTTCGGGTTGGACTGTTCTCATGAGGCACAGGGTCAGACTGATTTGCATATAGCCATGTCTGAACTGGGGTGGCAGAGTGGGCTAAAGAACGGTGATGGATTAAACCCAGATCTTTTGACTGGGTGTGAGTGTTTGATTGATTCAGATGCTCCGTCCATCACCACCCTCTTTTGTACCGCTTTTGGCCGCCATAAGTGTGGCAGGGTATGCTCAGACGTGAGTCCCTTGCTCACTTTGCCACTGGATTTAAGCAAGCCGGGCTGAAGACGGCTGGAATGCCAGAAACCGGTCCTCGGAAGCTTGTTTCCAGTCCAGGGAAGACGTGGCTTGGCAGTTCAGGTTGGACTGTTCCCATGAGGCACAGGGTCAGACTGATTTGCATATAGCCATGTCTGAACTGGGGTGGCAGAGATGGATTAAACCCAGATCTTTTGACTGGGTGTGAGTGTTTGATTGATTCAGATGCTCCGTCCATCACCACCCCCTTTTGAACTGCTTTTGGCCGCCATAAGTGTGGCAGGGTATGCTTAGACGTGAGTCCCTTGCTCACTTTGCCACTGGATTCAAGCAAGCCGGGCTTAAGACGGCTGGAATGCCAGAAACCGGTCCTCGGAGGTACCAGAAGGGCTTTTTTTTTTTTACAGAGTTTTATATATCGGGAACTTGACCTGAATCAGGTATCAGAGCGCTTTACATAGCACCAGTTGAATTACATGAGGACACATACATTTTTTTGATAAGCATGGGGAGATTAAGTGATTTGCCCAGAATCAAAGGATTTTCAGCCTCATTGCAGAGAATCAAACCCAGTTCCCTAGATTTCAGGTCAACCGCCCTAGCCGTTAGGCCAACTCCTGTCCCCCTCAGGATTAAAGTTAACTTCATACCCCATCTCAAAGTCTGCCAGGAGGCGCGCTTCCAGAGTGGTGGACAAAGGGGGTCATGGCCTCTGAAGACTCCTTAGCAATCCCACTGTGTGGGACTTTCTGGAGGTAACAAGCAGGGTACTTGACCCCCGCTATCAATTTAAGTCCCGGGGAGGTGGCGGTCCCTAGGACTGCGGGGGGCCATGTGCCCCCTCGCATAATTAAAAAAAGGCCTGTGGAGGTGGCGGTCCCTGGTGCTTGGATGGGGGCCTGGTAGTCCCCCAATTAAAGAAGTCCTGGGGAGGTGGCGGTTCCCAGGGCTGCAGGGGGCCACTTGCCCCCCACATATAATTAGCATAGCCCCGGGAAGGTGGCAGTCCCCAGGGCTGTGGGAGCCCCCACGGACCCCTGCTATTTAATCTTGGCATTGCCTCGGGACCTGGCCCACCCGGGGGCTCATTAAAAAAATTCTCAGCAGATTCATGCGCTCAGCGTGTATTCTGCCAAATTTATTATTTTTTTGCATGCTTTTGTTGGCCCTGGGGGTCCCTGTGGGACCCCCTGAGCAGGCCTAGGTGTTTCTACCCTGCCCCCTTTTCTTGTTTTGTATCTTTTTTCGCCCTTTTTCTTGTGCCTGGGTTACCGAGTCACAAGATGGCTGCCAACCCTACCTGGATTGGAGTGTTGGCAGCCAATCAGGGTGAAGCTCAAGCCTGGGAGGGTTCGCAAACCCTCCTTAGTGCTCAGATATTTATATTTTTATTTCTTGAATTTCTCAGCAACTTCTGAACGGATTTACACCATTTAAAAAAAAGTTGCTTTCTGGGCCAATAACTACCTTTTTGCCAAATTTGGTGTTATTCCATTCAACAGTTCGGGCTGTAGCTTGTTCCAATTTTTCCTGTGGATAGTAACATGGGGAAAACGCTTTTTAGGACCCCCTTTTTTTCAAAAAATAAAAATATCGATGTCTGAGCACCGAGAAGGATTCACGAATCCTCCCGAGCTTGAGCTTCATTCAGATTGGCTGCCAACACTCCAAACCAGGAAGTGTTGGCAGCCATCTGGTGACTCGGTAACCAAATCACAGGAAAATAGTTTAAAAAATGATAAAAAACAAGAAAAGGGGGCACAGTAGAAACACCAGGACCCCCTAGTCACTGACCTTGTCATGAATTATGTAATATGTGACATCATCAGCAGTGGATTGCGGGTGCGCGAAATATAGTTAGTCCAACTAACTATATAGGAACAATTTCAATGGTTTTGTATGAGTGAAATGTCCAGCTAACTATAACACCCCTAAAACTTACAGTTTATATAGTGAATTTCAAAGGTTTTTTAAAAGCTAATTCCTAACTATATAAGGTCTGAAACCTATGTTTTTTTCATTGAATATATATATATATACATACATATATATATATGTTCCAAACCACTTGATTCCTAAAGACGGTGAACAAGCCTATGTGGTGAAATGCGTTGGTGGTAGTGGTGAATAAAACCCTTGGAATCAGCATTACTGGAGTGCAACATCATTTCGTTCTACTAATATATTTATATATTTTTTTTCACTGAAAAAAACAGGTTTTAGGGACGTTATAGTTGGACATTTCAGTCGTACACAACCAGAGAAATTTGTCCGTTATAGTTAGTTGAGGTAACTATAACTTGCCCCCCGCAATGCACTGCTGATGATGTCACATATAACATCACTCACGACATCATCCAGTGACTGAGTGTTTCTAAAAAGTTTAAATATATTATATATATATGTATGTGTGTATGTATATCTATACTACTATTATAAAGGAAGAACTTTGAACCTTTGAGGCGGGTAAACTCGGGAACCACAGTGCCAATCCACACACCCGATACATCGTTGTAATCGTCAGGGTGTGCAGATGGACATAGGCTATTAAAACCTTAATAAATATACGTTATTTTAAACATTTACTAAAAAAACGTAGTCCCTTGGAAGAAGCGCCGGCCGAGACGTGCGTGCCCGATGTGAAGAGCGCGGGGAGAAGCGGAGTCCAGGAGCACGAGGAGGACCGGTGAACATGGCGCGGGACGGAGCGGTGAGGAGCGGCTGACAGGCGGTGAGGAGCGGCGGACAGGCGGTGAGGAGTGGCTGACAGGCGGGGAGGAGCGGTGAGCGGCGGATGAGGTAGGTTATTTATTTATTAATTTAGGTGCGGTGAGCGGCGGGAAAATTAAGCCAAAATGAAAATCGGGAGCAAGAGGAAGCAAGGGGAGCATTACAAAAGTGAGTCAAACGGTGCATTACAGGAGGAAAAAGCTACGTGTGCAGGTTACAAAAGCATACATCGTGAGCAAGAGGAAGCAAACGGAGCATTACAAAAGTGACTCAAACAGTACATTACAGGAGGAAAAAGTTATGTGTGCAGGGTACAAAAGCGTAGAAAGTAAACATAGAAGTTAAGGAGGAAAAAGTGACGTTTGCAGGTAGCAAGAGGAAGCAAACGGAGCATTAAAAAAGTGAGCCAAACAGTGTATTACAGGAGGAAAAAGTTAGGTGTGCAGGTTACAAAAGCGTAGAAAGTAAACATAGAGGTATAGGAGGAAAAAGTGACGTGTGCAGGTAGCAAGAGGAAGCAAACCGAGCATTAAAAAAGTGAGCCGAACGGTGCATTACAGGAGGAAAAAGTTACGTGTGCAGGTTACAAAAGCGTACAAAGTAAACATAGAGGTATAATACTGCAATATATGGAGGAAGTCTCCGGGGGACTCACTGACAACGTCGGGGCGGGCGGGGGCCCTGAAGCCTAATTGCTCCCGGACAACGTCGGGACGGGCTGCTAGTATATATATAAATATATATATGTATATATATATATATATATATATATATCCTCGCTCCAGAAACACCAAACGCACGAGTCACTCTAAAAGCGGGTGCCAGTAACGCGATGGTGTTTGCGTTTACAAATTCAAGCTCCAATTCCCTCACGAATACCCAGCCGGGTTGGAAGGAAAGCCAGCACTCACGAAAACAGCAGCAGCAGTTTCAGCAGAAAAGTTTTATTTTTCAAACAAACGCGTTTCGGGAATGAGATCCCTTCATCAGTGTTAACATCGGAGTGCACTGCGCTGCACCATTATCAGTGTTTGCAACCCTTATTGACACAAACAACGGACTTGGGTGGTTGCACACAGAATGCGAGCCATCTTGAAATGTGTTAGGATTTCACAAATGACCTTAGAAACATATCGCATTTTTTGCATCAGTGTGTAAGTCATTTCTAACCATTCATTATTTCATCCACATAATGCACATTAAAGCAACACTTGACATAAAAACGGTTATTTGATAAACAATTATGCCGTGAATCGGCTACCCATAACTGTGAAGGATAATGTCCTAACTATTAGTAGGTACAATTAATCACAGAACATCACTCTGAGCAAAAATAGCATTGCACAAGACAATGCTCATTCTATACTCAATGTATCATGTTTATATTGTTATATTAAACAAAATCTAGCCGTGGATCGGCAATTGCAGCCTTAATGGCCGCTAACATCTCAGAGTAATGTTAAGAGAAAATGGCAAACTTTACTTTCATCAAAAATTGCATTGGAGTACATCCTCAATTAAAAATCAGAATTTACATCACTCTTGTGTTTAGAATATAGAACAAGCTAATATGCATTCTAAACATGTATCATTCAACCCAAGTGAGTTGACAGTTCTTCCCCAATATTCAGTCCCTTCGGAGCCCTAGTTTCTAGATCGATAATGAAATGGGACTCCAATCTTCTCAGTGTCTGTAATCTGTTAACCCCTCTGGGATTTTCTACAACTTGGTCTAAACAGAAATATCTAAGGAGATTCCTGTCACTATTGTGTTTAATTGCAAAATGCCTGGCTACCGGGTATGTGAAATCCTTGTTGGTGGGAGAAAAATCACTAAATTCATGTCCTGCCATACAGATCATGCAGTATACTGCCTGATATGTCCCTGCTCGTACAGATATGTGGGAAGTACCATCAATCCTGTCAAACTTCGAGTGTTGGAGCATATGCGGGCTATTGTGAACAAGGATTTCACATACCAGGTAGCCAGGCATTTTGCAATTAAACACAATAGTGACAGGAATCTCCTTAGATATTTCTGTTTAGACCAAGAGAGGGTAACAGATTACAGACACTGAGAAGATTGGAGTCCCGTTTCATTATCGATCTAGAAACTAGGGCTCCGAAGGGACTGAATATTGGGGAAGAACTGTCAACTCACTTGGGTTGAATGATACATGTTTAGAATGTATATCAGCTTGTTCTATATTCTAAACACAAGAGTGATGTAAATTCTGATTTTTAATTGAGGATGTACTCCAATGCAATTTTTGATGACCATGGAAACTATATGTAAAGTTTGTCATTTTCTCTTAACATTACTCTGAGATGTTAGCGGCCATTAAGGCTGCAATTGCCGATCCACGGCTAGATTTTGTTTAATATAACAATATAAACATGATACATTGAGTATAGAATGAGCATTGTCTTGTGCAATGCTATTTTTGCTCCAAGTGATGTTCTGTGAATTATTGTACCTACTAATAGTTAGGACATTATCCTTCACAGTTATGGGTAGCCGATTCACGGCATAATTGTTTATCAAATAACCGTTTTTATAACAAGTGTTGCTTTAATGTGCATTATGTCGATGAAATAATGAATGGTTAGAAATGACTTACACACTGATGCAAAAAATGCGATATGTTTCTATGGTCATTTGTGAAATCGTAACACATTTCAAGATGGCGCGCATTCTGTGTGCAACCACCCAAGTCCATTGTTTGTGTCAATAAGGGTTGCAAACACTGATAATGGTGCCGTGCAGTGCACTCCGATGTTAACACTGACGAAGGGATCTCATTCCCGAAACGCGTTTGTTTGAAAAATAAAACTTTCCTGCTGAAACTGCAGCTGCTGTTTTCGTGAGTGCTGGCTTTCCTTCCAACCCGGCTGGGTATTCGTGAGGGAATTGGAGCTTGAATATATATATATATATATATACACACACTCCTGGTTTGTAATCCTTTCCTCGTGAAAAAAACAGAGTCGGAGCCCAAATGCAAACGGTGCTTTCAGTTTTTTTAAATTTTTTATTTAAAGACCTTTATTCACAGAGCAAAGAGCAAGTAGTACATGGCACATAACAGTATATAGTAGAACAGCGCATCACATCCTGTTCTTCCAGCTTAGAGATGTTGAACACAGCCATTCAGCCGGCATCCCGGGGGCCCGGCGGCGCATAGTGCAGCAAGCAACAGAATCAACAGAGCTTAGACTCGTTTCAATTATAAAGTGCACATAACCTTAAGTGTTGCAAGTAGCAGAGTGTAACACGTGCCCAAGAGCCTCATTAACGTGTGAAAGGTCTAGGAACTATCGAACAACCCCAACCTACCCTAACCCTCCCCCGTGTGCCAGCGAATATGTACCCAATGTAGTCTACCAACCCTTTTTGCCAACGTGTTCAGTCTGCACTGCCTACAGCTATCACCCCCGGAGACTCAAAACGTGACCCAGGAGACCCAGTGGGGACCACGCAGGTGCCATTGTTAAAATCCCCCCCCCCCCCTCGTCGACAGCCCTCCCACAAGCGATCTACATCAACTGTTCTACCTGTCCCCACGGAGAATCCAGGATGTCCAATGCGTCGTCTACGTCCGAGTGCACTTCCTCAATCTGTTGTGCGTGTGCCTGGAAGAGGTCCCAGAAGTTTTTTGGCCTGCTCCTAGGAGGGAGTAGCTCGCTGTAGAGTTCCGATTGGGTACAGCAGAAGAGAAAGTCGCCCGCCCATCTCTTCTTGGTGGGGAGTGGTCCCCTCATCCAGCACTGGGCAACTACCCTTCGGGCCACCAGCAGTGCCATATCTACAGGACGGCGCTGAGTGGTCGGAAGCAGCTTAGAGTATCCCAGTAGCGCCAGTGCTTGCCCGTTGGCCAATTCCAAGCCCAGGATTGTGTGGAGCTCTGAGAAGACTTCTGCCCATAAACTCTGAATTCCAGGGCAGTACCATGCAACATGGATGAAATCTGCTATCGACGCATGACAACGTTCACACTCTGCGGACTGTCTGAGTCCATAACGATGCAGCCTCTCCGGAGTGTAGTACACTCACTGAAGAAACTTAAAGTGCACCAGCCTATGCCTACCATTAAGGGAGAGCTTTCTCGTGTTTGCGCAGCAGTACCTCCACATGTCGTCATCAATCTGCATTTGCAGATCTCTTTGCCACTCCTCCCTAGCTTTGGAGTGCTGGAATTGCTGATGTGCGACTCCCAGTTTGTTCATATTGGAGATCAGTTTACATGACGACACGGATTTATTGACATAAGTGAGCTCCGGTACCTCAGTGGGTTCCTCAATGTCCGGGCCCAGCACATCCTTGAGTGCGCTTCGGACTCTGTGAAACTGGAACCGCTGCAAGAGCGTAGATCCCGTTGTAACAGGGGAGAGTTGTTCCCAGGTTTTCGCGACCCCCGTAGTGAAAAGATCTTCCATTTTCGAGATGCCCAGTGCGCGCAGCGCCTCCGTAACTCCCTTTTCCCTAAGTGGACCCAGCCACAGAGCCCAGTCGATCTGCATTTGCGGTGAGTACAGGAAACTATTGCCTCGTGCTCAGGACAGAGCATGCCATGCATGATTAGTAGATTTAAGAGAGTCTAATTGGCCAACAGTACGGTCTTCCGGGAGGCAGACTGTGGCCGGTAGGGGAAGGGGTTCCGCAAACAGGCGTTCCAAAGTCACGTGAGGTATACGCGAGTCCCCGTGGATCCACGAGTGCAGGTGGGCTGCCTGAGCAATACGATAGTATCGTTCCATATCGGGGGCCCCCAGCCCTCCCTTTTCACAAGGAAGCATCAGAGTCGTCCACTTAACTCTAGGTTGTTTACCGCCCCACGCCAACCTGATGAGCACCTGCGTGAGCTGTTTGAAGAAGGCCTTTGACAGGACCACCGGTATGTTGTTAAATAGGAAGAGAAACCTAGGCAGCACTATCATTTTCATGAGAGCTATCCTGCCCATCAGGGAGAGTGGCAGTTTACACCAAGCGTCCACATCCTCCCCTAGCCTAGCGAAGGCCACGCCATAATTTTCTCTGATTAAAACCACGGGGTCGGTATGTAGTTGTATGCCGGGGTATCTAACCGGGTCAGTAGTCCATTTCAGGGGATACTCCATGTCAAAGGGCTGAGTTACGGTGTCAGTGGGAAGGCAGTAGACTTATCCCAGTTCACTTTCAGCCCAGAGAGAGCGCTGAAGCGCACAACCTCATGCAGGACGGATGAGAGATTTGTCTCCGGGTTATGGACATATAAGTGAGTATCATCAGCATACGTTGATATGCCTATTTTGTACGTCGGAAAGCTAATGCCTTTCAGGCTGTGATATTCCCTAATTGCACAAGCCAGGGGCTCCGCCACCAGCGCGTATAGAAGGGGCGAAAGGGGGCAGCCCTGTCTAGTACCTCTGCTAATAGCGAACGAGTCCGTTACCCTGTCTCCTATCTTCAGTCTCGCTGTGGGTTGGTAATACAAAGCCCCTAACATCTGCAAGAAGGGCTCTCCCAGACCCAGCTTCCTGAGGACTCTGATCATGAAAGGCCACTCCACAGAGTCAAAGGCCTTTTCCATATCTAGAAAAACTGTCAAGGCAGTATTTTCTTGGCGCACGTGCTGCATTGTCCCAAGCACTGTGCGTATGTTGTATGTCAAGTTTCTGTTGGGAACGAAGCCCGCCTGCTCCGGGGCTACTAGTTCCGGTACTAGGAGCGCCAACCGCTTGGCCAACACCTTGGCAAAGATTTTTGTGTCAACGTTTAATAGCGAAAGCGGCCTGTAAGAACTGCAACATTCCGGAGGTTTCCCGGGCTTTAAAATCGTGACAAGCAGTGCCTCCCTCATCGAAGGGGGCATACTTCCCTCTTCACAGATATCATCAAAGAGGGAAATCACATGCGGGACCAGCTTATCCTTAAATGACTTATAAAAGCCAACCCTCAGACCGTCCGCTCCCGGGGCACTACCCGATCTCATGCTTGCCAGCGCTTCTAGAATCTCGTCTTCCTGTACGGGAGATCTCAGGAACTCCCTGTCTGTGTCTGGCAAGAACGGCATGGCTATATGTTCAAGATAGTCATCTATCTCCTCCTCGACGTGCAGTGATCTAGACTTGTACAGCTCCGCATAGTACCGCCGAAACGTTTGGAGGATCTCCTCATCCTCGGAGGTTACCTCACCCTCTGGCGTAAGCAGTTCATCCACAACCAGAGGTTTCCTGGTACTACGTACCATTCTAGCTAGCAACGCACCCGGCCTTTCACCTTCCCCGTACGAACGCGCCGTAGCGTATTTGCCCATGTGCTGCACTTCCCTGTCAGCTAGCTCATGATATTCTGTCAGTAGAAGTTTAATTTGGGAGTCAGCGTTAGTGTCGGGCCCATCCAGCAGATGACCCTCCATCTCGGACAGTCGGGATTCAAGTAGTTTCAAATCACGTCTAATGGATTTAAGCACACTTGAGTGCTTAGACATCGCCATGCCCCTGATGTAGGCCTTAAAAGCGTCCCACACAGTCTTAAACTGTCGCCTGAACCCACATTTGAACCCACATTCAAAAAACATGTCTATATCAGCAGCCAGCTCTCCGCGGAAAGCCTCATCCAGTAGGGAGTAGGGGGGAAATCTCCAGGTGAAAGGGGGAATTACTTTCTTCGGGATCACCAGGTGGATCAGTACGGGTGAGTGGTCCGACAGGGTACGGGGGAGCACCACACATCTCCTAACACTACCCAGTAAGGCGTGAGACACTAGCCAGTGGTTTATTCTAGTGTGGGTATTATGGAAAGCAGAGTAGTGTGTAAAACCACCTTTCGTGGGGTGCTTGTGCCTCCAAACATCCCCCAAATCCAATTTAATCATTTCAGCCTTCATGTGTAGCGCTGAGGCCACTGGCCTCCGAACCGGACCCCTCGATCTATCCAGATCAGGGTCAAATATAAAGTTGAAATCTCCCCCCCCCCCATAGCATTCTCATGGGAGTGTATGTTCTGCACTGTGTCGAGAGGTTTGTGTAGAAGTCAGGGCAATCATAGTTTGGTCCGTACACATTAACCACAAGCAAATCTAGACCTCTGCCCACGCATCTAGTGACGACAAAATGACCCTCTGTGGGAGGTGAGTCTCCTGGAGGAGAGCCAGATCTACTCGGTGTCTATGCAAGTAACTGAGTACCTTCCGCAATTTTCGATGGTCATTGAGCCCCATCACATTCCATGTCAACATTGTCAGTTCCTGCAGGGCGCGCGAGGCATTCCCACCATTCGTATCAGTCATCCCAGCGGCAACAACCATAGGGCGCAGTAAGCTGTTTCACCTTTCCGAGTACTCACTCCTAACTGAGAATCAGGCAACACTTTGCTTGGCATTAGGTTCAAAATCCCGCTGTTACGACAACAAAAACAACCCCCAACACAATACCCCCTCCGCCCCTAAACACTGGTTCCATGGGGAGTGAAACCACAACAGCTCCCAGCATTGTCCCCCCCCTCCCACAGCAGACCTCCCCCAACCTGGCCTGACAGGACCTGCTCCCTCCCAGTAGCATCAGAACTTCCTACCGCACCCCCACACCCCCGCCTACCCACAGAGGCAATCCCCAAATCAGCTCTCTCCAGAGCCCGAGAGCCAGAAGCGCAGGGGCAGACGTTGCTGGCTTAACAGAAATCTAACAAACCAAATCTGCTCCGCTACAGCACCCCAGCCCTTAGCCTCTTACTAGCGTTCCGTGCCAAAAACGAAAATCGTGCACAAATAACATGGCATGACTCCCCTCCACCCTCAAGGGTGTCGCCCCACTTCAAGGCCTGGCGGCAGCACCGTCCCCCTGCGAGGCCAGTAGTTACTTTCTCAGTTTGCCGCCTTTTTAGTGTAGGAACACACCCGGCTCCCCGCGCCCCCAAAGTCAAACCAGTAAAGTCTCACCCAGCTGGAGATTCAGGAGACAGTGTTCGGGGTCAAACCATGCATAGGGTTCGGAGCACCATCTCCGTACCGTGTAAGCCACGGCGACTAGCGACGACCCACAGTGCGTAGGCCGGTGCTGGACAGAGAGCGGGTCGGGCAGGCGCAAAATACTCAGTCTTGCTCCTCCAACATTGAGGAGAAATCATGGTCCCCTTGGTCTCTCCTCGGACTGGTTCTGCGCTCTTTGGAACACTCCTTCAGTGTTTTCTGCAGTTCCCTGGGGTCAGTGAAAAAATGTGAATGCCCTTGTCTGTTAATACGTAGCTTGGCTGGGTACAGCATCGCGTAGTCCAACTCCAGTTCGCGCAACTGCTTCTTGTAAGGTGCGAATTGTTTCCTCTCCTCTTGGACCTTTGCCGTAAAGTCCGGGTAGAGTGAGACATCCATCCCCTCGTATTGCAGCTTACCCTTGTCCCTGGCCAGGCGAAGCGCAGTGTCTCTGTCTCTGTAGTTCAGGAGCTTCGCTATGATGGGCCTCGGGTTTGCCCCCGGTTTAGGTCTGGGCCCCAGCGTGCGGTGCGCTCTCTCCACGATAAACATCGGGGAGAAGACCTCGTCCCCGAGCAGAGTTTTCAGTAGTTTTTCCACAAAAAGCTCCATCTTGCCAGTCTGTGTAGACTCCGCAATACCGGTAATGCGGATGTTGGATCTTCGCGACCTCGCCTCCAGGTCCACCGACTTATCTTGGATCACCTGCAAGAGCCTGCCAAATTGCTTGCGGTCCTTATCCCACACCATTTGGGCTTCCTCCGCCTCGGTCAGTCTACGCCATGTCTAGGCGCTCAGCTTGCTTGTCCACACACTCCGACATGAGGTCCATGCGATAGGACAGGGCGTCAATCTTGGACCCAACTGTTGCGATGCTGTCTTGTATCCCCTTCTCCATTGCGACCAGCAGTTCGCGAATATCCGCACTGATGGAGCTCTCAGGTGTTGCCCCCTTCGGGGAAGCCGCCTGGGCCGGCATCTCGGTCCCCATAGTCCGGCGCTGCTCAAAGGTAATTTTAGGTTGTGACTTGTCGTTTTTGCCCATGGTCAGTCTGGTGGACATGTAAGCGGTCCTCACCACTGGCGGCTGCAAGTCGCCGCGACGGGCTCGAGGTCTTCTTGGTCTCCGCATGCTCCCCGAGTTCCAGGCGGTGGTGCGCAGTTGACTCTCTATGTCTGGGTGGCAGAGGAGACGCACGCAACGATGTACTCCATACAGCTCAAGTAGATAACAGTACCTCCCAGGGCCCTAGCACATGAACAGACCATCAGACTTAGGTGATGCGTCCCCCACGTGTGCAGCCCGGCCTGTAGTGGGCCCCTATGGTGAGCCGGGCAAGGGGTCAACAACGTCGCACAGCCTCTCCGCAGACAAACGTTAGCCAAGTACCTCAAATGTAGGAGAGGGGCCTTCCTCCAGTAGCCAACAACCACCACGAACAGTCCACTTGGCTTATCACAGCAGCGTTGTCGCAGACAGCACCAAGCAGAGGGCAAATGGCCACTGCAGCACCAGTCCTGGCTGCAAAATGGCGGCGTGCAAGTGTGCTGGGGGGCACCAGCAGAACAGCGCCACAGGGCCGAGTCCAGTTTCACAGATACTCACAATAGGGCTGGGGCCAAGCACAAATTATCAGCAGCACAGGGCGCGGCCAACCCAGAGAGTCGCAAATGTCCGCCCAGCAGTCCACGCTGCACAGGTAGGTTGGGAGGACGGTGCGTGTACAGGGGACAAAGCGGGGCACCAGAAGGAATGCCCCCGCGAGGTTGGTTGCAGCGCCGGCAGCTTCACAAACCCGGGTCCAGAGCCACCAAGCAGCAGATCATCTCCGCCAGTGCGGTCCACATCTATGGCACCATCAGGCGCAGGGGGCCGGTCTTGGGTTCTCCGAAGCCCGGTCCGGGCCTCCGGACCGAACGGGTCCCCCCAGGCCGCACGTCGGGCGACGTCGGCGGGCCACGCCACCAGGAAAGCCCGCGGCTGCAGGCCTAGTCCGCCACTCCGATCGATCTTCTCCGGAGGACTCCGCGCGACGGCCGTCCAGCTCAATTCCGGATCGTCCGTGTGCTTAAGGTGTAGCAGGGGAGCACCCCACCTCCGCTGCAGCTATTTGGGCACCGTGAAGGATAGATTGTAGGATAATGCCGGGGCTTTAGCCGGGAGCTCCGCGCTTACGCGTCCGGCATGGACGCCAGCAAGCTCCGCCCCCCCCCCGGTGCTTTCAGTTTTTAATCGGCAAAAAAAAAACCTGTATATGTATATATATATATATCTGTCTGTGAACAAGGGCGGATGCCCAAAACGCGTCAGATTTTGTTAGGCTCAGCTTTTAAATAAACCTTTGTGCCTTCATTTACGCTGGATTTGTGTGGTTTTCCTTAGTCGTTTCAGTACGGAGCTCTGGGAGGCTGCAGCTGTTGTATATATATATATATTCACCCAAAATGATCCTTTCATGCATGAGAGCGCTCGACAGTGTGTGCTCGGCCCAAGGGCTGGATCGAAGCCCCAATGTCAATTTTGAACACAAGGAGGGCGGCACAAACGGATACTTATTTAGAAGTTTTTATTACACCAACCCTCCACCGACGCGTTTCAGCCTCACAGCTTTTCTCACGGTCAGCAAGCCCTTTTTTGCTTTTCATTTTTATACTGCCCCACCTGAGCCATAAAGTGGCATTGTGGGATATGTAGTTTATGAAGCAAAAATAATTAAAAAACAATAATGACAAACAAAGGACTGGTGTGTTCTGATAATACAAGTATAGTACTTAGCGTCCCAAGTTGTTTTCACTCAAGGGCGTATCATATTTCATTTGCATTTATAGTTTTAAGTGTTCAAGTTGAGGGTATAGTACCCGAGTCCATGTATTTTGCTCGCTGAGTTCATATTTTACTCCAGATGTATGTGGAGGTCTTCTCCAAAGTTCATGCCTCTGGGCTGTTTTGTGCGGAATCGGATGATGAAGCGTGATTCCATCTGTCGAAGAAGACGGACCGTGTCTCCTCCCCTGTCCAGTTTGGTCAGCATCTTCAATCCATAGTAGTTCATGGCTCGCCAATCCCCATTCTGGCAAGTGTTCAAGTGTTTTGCTGTGGCATACAGCATGTTCGAGTTCTTTACAGCCCGGATGTGTTCCAGTATTCTTTTCTTTAACATGCATGTGGTAGGTCCTATGTATTGCATTCCACATTTGCATTCTATCACATACACCACGTTTTTAGATGTACAGGTGATGTACTGTTTGATAGGCATGTATTTTCCATCAGGTTCCAACACAGTCTTAATTTTTTTACCTATTTTGCATGCTTTGCATGTAGTACATGGCTTAAAGCCTACATTTTGTTCCGTCCACCATTTGGGTTCTTCTTTAATCTGAAAATGGCTTTTGACTAATAGGTTTTGCAGAGATGAGTTTTTCTTATACGTGATGGAGGGGTGTTCGCCCGCTAGTGGTCCCACATCCGGATCGCTGGTTATCAAGTGCCAATATTTTTTCATTTTCTTCGCTATTAACCCACTCTCTTTGTTGTATGTAGTTACAAATCTTGGTGGATCTTTGTCTTGTGGGGATTGTTGTTTTTCAACCAAAGTATCTGCTCTGCTAATTTCATCTGCCTTCTTTTTGCAGTTTTTTAGCACGTAGTCCTTATATCCTCTTGACAGGAATCTTGCTTTACTTTCAAGTATCTTATTTTCGGCATCTTCTGGTTTTGAACAGTTTCTTTTCAATCGTACATATTCCCCATATGGGATGCTTCTAAGTAGCGATTTCGGATGAAAACTGGTGCCATGGAGAACACTGTTAGTTGCAGTTTTTTTTCGGAACAGTGTTGTTTCCAGTTTGCCTTCTGAGACATAGACCTTGGTGTCTAAAAAGTCTATCTCTTTCTTGTTGGTAGAGCATGTGAATTGAAGACCCACCTCCTTCTGATTAAGTGTTGCAAAGAATTTCTGGAACTGATCGTTGGTGCCATTCCAAATCAGAAAGAGGTCGTCAATATATCTGACCCATAAAATTATGCGATCTAGCTCTTCTTGGTCAGAGTTGTTCCATGCTATCATTTTCTCCCGATATCCCATGGTGATATTAGCATAATTGGGAGAAAAAGAAATTCCCATGGCTGTCCCACATTCTTGTTTGTACAGATCGTGGTTGAAAAGAAACACATTGTTTGTGAGACATAGTTCTATCATTTGTAGAAGCATTGATGTGTGCTCCATTTCTTTAATGCTTCGCTGTTGTAAGAAATACTTGCAAGCTTTCAGACCTATGTCATGTCTTATTGATGTGTAAAGTGACACAACATCAATTGTCACAAGAAGATAGCCTGAATTCCATGAAATGTCCATTAGAATCCTCAGAAAATCACCAGTGTCCTTCAGATATGATGGCATACTCTGAGCGATGGGAGCAAGGAAAGTGTCAACATACCTCGAGACTTTTTCATATAATGAGTCACAAGAGGACACAATGATTCTCCCTGGTGGATTAATTAGTGCCTTGTGGATTTTTGGCAGGAAGTAGACACACGGAGTGATGGGAAATTCCGTGGTCATGTATTTCAACTCTTCCTCATTTATTAATCCTTTGGCACACCAGGTTCTTAGTTGTTCTTTTAATTCGGACATCATTTTCACTATTGGATTGGTTTTCAGTTTGCTGTAGTGTTGGGATACATTTAGCTGTCGTTCCGCCTCTAAGATGTAATCACTCGTATCCAGGATAACAATATTCCCCCCTTTGTCGGCGGGTTTAATTGTTATGGTGGCATTGTTCATCAGATTTTGTATGGCCTTCCTTTCTTTGATTGATAAATGTTGTCGTTTGTTGTCTTTGACTTTTGTCAATTTATCGAGCTCCTCCGTCATGGCGTCTGGGAACAGATCAATTTTATTTCCTGGCGATAAAATTGGGCAGAAACAAGATTTTTTCTTTAGGCCAGTGTTTTTACTTTGATTAGTTTGAATGTTCATTTGTTGTCGCATTTGTGATTCCGTTATAGTGTTCCCCTCGGGATTGAACATTGTTTCAAATGTTTCTGTTAGATCAGGTAGTTGTTCAATTGTAGTTGTGCATTCCTCTTCCACTGCCTGTTCTGTCATATCAGTCACATTAGTAGATACCACTTTATAAGCATGAATTTTTGCCAGTTTGAGTTTTCTCACAAACTTCTACAGGTCTATTTTGGTTTGTGGATAGTCGAAGTGGGCTTCTGGACAGAATGATAAGCCTTTGTTTAAAACACTTTTTTCATCAGCTGTTAGATGGTGTTTGGATAAGTTCACGATTAGATTGGTTACTTCCTGTTTCGTAGGGGATATTGCCTTCTTTCGCTGCTTGGACCTGAAAAACCCGCAGGTTTCTGTCCAGAAGCCCACTTCGACTATCCACAAACCAAAATAGACCTGTACAAGGACCAGGACTGCCAGTCCCATCAGGCACTGGGACATTTGGACTGCCCACTAGGGGCGTGCCATGATCTTTATCAGGGCTGGTACCTGCATTCCCAGCATCAGTTCGCCAAATCCTCTGAAGAGAAGGCGGGAGCCTTCGAAACGCGTCAGGAATTCCACGGCGAAATGGGACTGAATCACTTTCTCTTGAGCTCCTCAGCTATTCAAGCATGCTGTGGCAAGAAAGGCGAGTTCAAGTTTCTCCCCGCGTGTGTGGCTGTGTCTTTACACGCGAGCGTTCATATATATATATATATATATATATATTACCTACTGGCGGTCGCCAGTAGGTAGTTATAGTTAGGACCTAGTTTCCATAGGAAATCCTCAACATTCTATTTGGATTAACTTTGGCCCCGGTGGACGAATCTTTGTGAATTTCTCAAAGAAGATGGCTCGGTCCACTGCGCTCCTTCCCTGAAAGTTTTGGGGGGGATTCGTCAAGTGGGGGGTGAGATAAAAGGGGGGTCCCAAAACGTGTTTTCCCCATGTTATTTTCCATAGGACGTTTAGACACGGCTACAGCTCGAACGGCTGAATGGAATTATAAGAAATTTGGCAAAAAGGTAGAGTCCGGCTCGCCGATTACGCTTTTATTTGAATGGTGTAAATCCGTTCAGTAGTTACTGAGAAAATTAAAGTTGAACTCAATTATATATCTGTAAGCGCGCACGGGTGCGCGCACTAATGCGGATGTGCGCGAGCGGAATTTTGATTTGCTGTTTGACGTCTGTCAACGTTTGATTCGGAGGAAATCAGGAAGTGTTGACTGCCATTTTGTTAGTGCGAGTGAATATATTGTACAGAACAAAGGGTTGGAACATGGAAAGGGGACAAGTTAGAGATTGTCTGGCCGCGTAGGTTTTCTCAGGGGGTGCAGTAAGGATTTTAAACGCGAAAATATATATATATATATTTTTTTAAAGTTGCGGGGTGCGCGCACTCAGTCGCGCACACCTATTTACAAGACTGTGAAAAACTATAGTGTAGAGCATGGAAAAGGAGCAGGGTGGAGAGTGTTTGATCTGGTAGGTTTCCTCAGGGGTTTATTAAGGTCGCAGAAAGTCAAAAAGTAGCTTTTTTTTGCAAAAATTTTGCGGGGTGCGCGCACCCGGTCGCGCACGAAGAACAAAAATAAAAGGAAAGATGGAGATAAATCAGAAGTTTGAGTGTTTAGATATAAGGTGGCTCTTAAAAGAGCACTTGTGTTAATTGAGTTTTATCTGCATTTATAAGTAAGTACCAATGCAGAGTCTCATGTTACAGAGGAAGATTCTGTTTCCCTCATCCGTGAAATGAACACCATCTCTCCTATAGATGCCTTGCATGTTGTAACGCAAGTTGTTGTGGTATATAGAACCCATGCTATATTTGCTGAGGAAAGCAGAAACAGATTTATTTACATGTTTCCTTGCTTTCTCAATCTGTAGACAATGTTGATTGGACCAATTCCATTTCTGTCTTTGGCATATATTGGAATACACCAAGACAGTCCGAGGAAAAAGTGTCATCAATTGCCGAAAGGTGTCCTTTAGAAGCATTTCCAGACCTACCCCAGTCAATGTGCCTAAATCGTTCCCACCACAGTGCACAATTATAAGGTCAGGTTCTGGGAGATGCATAAAAGTTTTCACCAATGGTATCAATTGGTGATATCTCAATCCCCTCTGGCTAATCCACGTAATCTGCACATTTGGTAAATCAAGGTTGGATATTCATCTGTTTGCTGCATATTTTTCACTCAAGTGAATATAGCTGTGTCCTAAAAGCTAAACCTTCATTTTCAAGGCAGATGCAGTAGTACTCCGATGGGTTCTGGAAGTGGAATGGTAGTTAAAAGCTGAAAGTCCGGATAAAAAAGTGGATGAGGCTTGGTGTGGTTGAAAAACTAAAAATGATTGGTTGATTCTAATACCTCAAGATTGAAGACTACGTTGCATGTTAATGTTTTTGTAAAACGAAAAGTACTATTGGGTGTGAAAAAAAATGAAATGTAACAAAGCCGTGGATAGGCAGGTGTTTTTGGAGGGAAATCAGCCTTCTTGGTTTGATGTAGAACGTTGAGATATGAACTTTTGACCTGTGCCTTCAGCCAGATGCACAATGAGGTGTTACCATGGTAACAGCCAGAGAAGGCAGAGGGTGAAGGGTGACTTTTATGTGACTTTGAAAATATTGAAAGGGACAACCAACTGAAATGTTAATTTGATTTTAAAATTGTGCGGGAACAAATATGATTGGTTGAAGAGACATATATGAGTCTGTATTGAGAGGATATCTGTGCTATTGAATTTTGGTTGCAGTGATAGAAGCATTATTGAGAGTTCCGTCAAACGAATATCTGTTTTGTGACTGTCACTGTTCTACATCTTATAAAGCATTGGTAAAGGTGAGTCTCTAACTGTTTCTTTTGTGATGCACCGTAAAATGTGGTTTAGTCACTATAATTGTTTATTTCCCTCACAGTCTCTGAGTAACCTCATTTTTGACTGTGACAATGTCTTGTATTTTTAAAACTATTTTTCCATTTTGTTTCATCACTCTTTAATGACATTATTTGTTTGCAATTATTAGTTTAAAATTTTGAATAATAAATTTCATTAAGCTGAATGGTCTTCAGTCATGTTCTTATGTAATCTTTTACTGTTAGTTCTTTTAATTCACTGTCAGTCAGAGACGAAACTGGAAAGAAATTTAGGGGGGGGTCAAATAAAAATGTTTTTGTTAGGCGGACATGAAAGTTTAATTAGTAGGCAGAGTAAAGCTGCAGGGGCTCTTAGAAGGGGTAAAACAACTGCAAGGCCTAATTAACATTCAAATGGTTCTTTACAGAGATGTGAAACGTTCAGGTGGGGCTGTGTGTGTATCTGGAATCTATGTTACCTTGGCCTGCTACACCAGACGGTAGGGGGGGGCCTGAAGTCCTGTGAATTTAATGGGGGTTGCGCGCCTTTTCTTCACATTCTTTCAAGTGTAAATTATAGTTTTGTATATAATTTTGGTGTACTGAAAAAAATGGAATATAAAATATGTTTAAAATAGACAGTAATTATTTGTGTGATTTTGAAGAGTTTCCATATAATCTGAGAAGTTGGTTTCGAGATGAAAAATGGTATTAGCAGAGACACAGATAATGCAGGTAGAGAGAGAAATGGTACATTACATGTGATACCTTCGTCAAAAAGTGCTAATGCTTAAGGTATTCATAAACTTTCTGTCAGACGACAGAATTACAGTGTGGTTTGTGGCCGCGGGCTGTACTGGTGGGGGTGGGGTGAGAGGGGGAGGGGGCCGAGTAAAATAAAATGAAAACTTGTGACCATGAGGTTGTAGACAGGTTCGTGCAGTACATGCCTTTATACATTGAGGTAGCAGACCGAGTATACATAGATCTTTCCCCCTCCTGCCGTCTGACTATATCTTCATCTCCCACCTCCTTTCCATCTCCATTGCCCTGTGTTATCTTAGTGTGTGTGTGTCTGTCTGTGTCTGCCTTCAGTCCGGGCTGAGGAAGTTTGCTCTGTAGGCACACACAGATAGTCGCATCAAAGTACTTGGCAGGTTTTCAGAAAACTATTTATATAATTGAGATGCTTTTTTGAAGCGCTAGAGAATGTCTACTTTCACAATTACCGCTCGCTCGGCTCCACAGAGCAGAGGGTATGTCGTATTTGACTTCTTAGTGCCTTCACTTTTCCACTCTGTTCTCTGGTGGCTGGCGGAGAAGTGTTTGTTATAGTGGAGATGAAAGCGTGATAAGTAGTGAAATACGACATAGCGTCTGGTCTGTAGAAGCGGGGGAGCAGTGATTATCAGTGTGAGTGAAGCGCAACTGCGGAGGTGCTTGGTAACAGTAATAAATAATTTTCTTACCAGAGGTACGATTGTTTGCAAGGTCCGCGACCCACCAAGAAAGGCTTGACGGGCCGCCACTGGCCTACGGGTTGTAGTATGAGTAACTCTGGTCGACAAAAGAAAACATGAACTTAGTACAGCTGAGGTTACGTGGAACACATGAATACTCTTTCAGTATACAATAATTTCAGTTCAGAATATGGATTAAAAGAGAGAACGTGTATATTTGAAATGTTTATTCAGTAATGCAATGCTTTCAAGGGAAGTTTCTTATCTAATACGAGTACAGATATTGTAAGAAACAAAGTAATCGGCATAGTAACTAGTCCATAGAATACAAACGGTGCAAGCATAGTATGATGTAAAATGAATACGGTTTACCAAAACTTATTCTACACCGTTCTGAGGAAGCATATTACATTTTATTAAATCTAAGAAGGTGTCTTAACTTTAAGTTCAGCAACCATACATGAAAATGCTAGTGGTTAGACATCACCTCATTAAGCTCTCTGCATGCGAAGCACTATCAGCTTTGTGTTATGCTATTGTGTAAGGAAATAGAAAACGCACCAAAAGTGACAAGTTGGCTGGAGCTGCATGTATGTTATCTGTTGGAACGTTCGAAAATCAGTGTTGAAAACAACTACTGTATTGACATATCTTTTGAAGGTTTCAGTACTCGATCTGAGATACAGCTCGAAAAGCAAGGCTAATATTAGTGTAAGAACATATTTTTCTCGTATGAATCGAAAATATTTCAGTACATGGAAAACTAAAGCAGCAGATGTGTGTCAGGCGTCAATAAGCAGCTGAAAGGTAAAATGGTGTTTAAACTTATAAAAAACTCATGCTAACTTTACACATTAATCAGGGCACATGTAGCATATATTACCCTGCTTTGCTCCGAGTACGTTTCAAATAAGATAAGATAAGATAAGCAACTGAATTGTTGAAATTAGAGTTCAATGAAAAGTTTAGTTTGAAATCGAGTAGGTGAGGAAAAAAAATGTAGTCCACATAAAACACGAAAATCTGACCAGTACGAAATTGTAATGTCCACTGTTGGTAAAGCCAATAGGTCTGTTCATATAAATAAAGAAGTCCAGGAAAACGTGAAAAAGATAGGGAGGGAAAAAATAATTTAGACGTCAATGGCTTGCATAAGAGTCATCCAACAACTGAGTAGGCGAAATAAGCAGCAACCGCTTCTAAAAGGAAGTCACTGTTATCATCCGAAAACAAGTCAGCCATCCAATTGAAAATAGGAAAAGAACATACATGCTCTTCAATTACCGGAGCCTCTAGTACCATCAGAGGACAACTCGGTGTCTTTTCTATGTAGCTGTGTGCCAAAAAATCTTGCGCCGCTGCGAATATATTCCAATGACCCACAACTCCATGTATCGCTGCAAAGGCCATAATCCCTCCGTCGGAACAAAGCTGTTCATGATCAATTAACGGATTCATGAGATGATTGTAATTCACTTCAGGAGATACCAAGTTGCAGAGACATAAGTCCAGGGCCCACATGAAATGACAGCTCAGGCCATAAAATACAGGCTGCACACAGGTGAAATAGGAAAATCGAAATGATAATGCATATGATGCACTCAAAGTCGCAAGTGGCAGGATGCCATAGTACTCAAGCATCCTCTGGCGAAACAGTTCTAAGTGCTCCGGCTCATTTGCGAAGACAGGACGGACATCCATTTTGTAATAAACAAAATAGGAACACAAAAGCAGCAGCCACTGGTAATAGAACAGGAAGTCCACAAAAATAGGTCGGCGACTATGGAGTGAAGAGTAGCAGAATGACTTCAAATAATTTCTGGCAAAGAAGTCACTAAACCATTGCTTAGTAGTTATAAAAAAAATAGGCCTGCCCTGAAGTGGAGGATGCGTTAAAGATTATGGGAGTCACCTCAGCAAATTGTAAAGGAAGGTCACTATTTCATAAGGTATGCACTTCTCTGTGAATGTTAGCTAAGTGAAAGAAATATGTTTGTGAACAGATGCTAGGGTAACTTGTTTTTGTGACAATAAGGCTCTTGTTCATGTCTTGTGATTGAACTTTGAATTCAAGGCTGGAATTCGCGGCCAGATGGAAACATCAAGGTTCCCATGCGGGGGTGGATAAACTATATTCTTACAGGGAAGCATATGCAGGGTGACTATTACAGCGTAAGCTTTGTCGTTTAAAAACTCATAACAATTCTCATTGCATGAAAATAAATAACCACTGTTGAAGAATAAGGAAAAAGTCGGCATTATAGCAGGCACTGGTGTATCTTTGAAAACACATGCAACATTATAACGGTTCTAGTTAAATAAGTCATGCAATTGGAAGTGCCTGGATGTGAACGACTAATTACATGTTTCAGTACACTCATCTCTATACAGATATAGGGGTAGATTAACATGCTCCGTGCGGCACTTTTGCGTCACTTCTCCCATGTTAAAAGTGACGCTAAAGTGGCGTAAGGGGTTTGTAAATCTGCCTGATATTTTTTTGCCGTCTCTAAGGCATTTGTAAGTAAAAGGGAGCGACTTGGTTTTATGCCAATAGGAGCTACTGAGCCGCTCGTATCTATTTATGTGAAAAAAAATTATAGATTTTGAACTCTGAAAAAATGCGATAGATAGACTAATTAATTTGTGCATTAGCCATGTTGCAGCTGCGGCTTCTGATACTAAAAAGGGAAAAGTGTCTAGGCGTTGAATGTTGAACACCGAAAAAGAAGCGTGTGTCATGGAAAATAAATGTGGTTTGAAAGTGAAATGTAAAGGTCTAAAGAGAGAGGAGACATTAGGATAGTTTCAGGGCTTTAAGTTGGCCGGGTCTCTTCGGGTCTCAGCACAGGCAGTTTCTTAATGGTAGGCTTGCTGTCTATCGGGCTCCACTTTTGAGCCCTGGCATAGGCAGACTGTTTACTTAACTTGTGCAGCTATGAATCTGTGTCAAAGGTAATAGTCCTCAGTTGCTGTAGGTATGATGTTACCTGTTGTAGCATACCTACATGCAATAATATGGAGGGCAAAATTTACAGTGTGGTTTGTGGCCGAGTGCTGCACTGGTGGGTGAGAGGTCAGAGGGGAAAGGGTTGGGGCTAAAGGGAAACAAAGAGTTGTGACTATGAGGTTATGCAGATGTTCCTGCAACAGATACGTTCATGCACTAAGTTAGTGGAGTCAGTATACATATATCTGTGTTGCTGCTTTCCATTTCTCAACATACTGTTTTTGTGCTGCTTACTTCATATATTTTAGTGTGTCTGGCTCAGCCTCTGTATCTCTGTCTATTGTGCAGTTTTTCTCCATGTTGCCTACCCTCTGATTTCTACCGTTCCTGTCTCTCATACATTTTCTCTCTATGCAGTTCTTGTTCTCCCTCACGCTGTGTCCTATTTTTTCTGTTTGTCTTGCTCTCCCTCTCTTTGTTGTCCTTTTCACTATATTTTTTTCCCTTCTGTCATTCTTTTCCTTTCTGGCCTGAATCCACTCTTCCCTTCCCTCTCCCTTGTGATATCTCTCTCCTTCTCATGCTCGTTTTGTATCTCTCTCTGTCTCCTGCTCTCAGTCTTCTTCCTGCATTGTCTGTATGGTGGTGTATATCTCTCTCCCTCCTATTCACCCTTCTTCTCTCCATCTCTCTCTCTTTTCTGCTCTGCTTGTCCATCTCTGTGTTCCTCCTGCTCTCTCTCTCTTCCTATTGTACTGTTTGCCTGCTGTCCTCTCTGTCCCTGTGCCTCCTGCCGTTTGTCTCCTTTGTGTTCTGTCTGTTGTTTCTACTCTGTGACTCCCTCTCCATGTTCATCTTTTTCTTTATTGTACCTTCCCTCTCTTTCTTGACTTTTCTCTGCTACTGTTATTTTTCTGTCTCTCCATTTGTGCTTTGAATGCTGGTCTGTCTCTGCATGTTTCTCTCCCTGCTACTGTCTCTCTCTCTCCTGTAGTCTGTATCTCTCCTGTCCTGTGTCTCTTTTCTACTCTACATCTGTCTCCATCTCTGTCATTAGTTTTGTGCAACTAGTGATTGTCAGAATGTAGGAAAGAAAACAAATCTCTATAATTTGCAGAATGTAAATATAAAACTTGAAAGCAAATTATTCACCCAAAATTATATAAAAACAGGCTTTAAACACAGTGTGATGTTGGTGTTCCATGGTGATTTATTTTGGCAAGTAAAATTGGTAACAGATATGCTAAGTGAGACTGTCTAGCAGTGCAAATCATAAATATTGCATGTAGTATCCTGGAAATGTGTGGGAGATTACACTGTAAATGAAGTTTGATTTAAAATAAATCTGGGTGAAAAATTTGGTTATTTGATGTGTTTAAAAAACAATTATTGAACTTAGTTAGGCATTAGGATATCTAATGGTAGGGAATCTTAGGGAATATATCTGTTAGGCGTGTTGTTTGCTACAAGGGGTGTATGTTGTGTAATAAATATGTCTGTAATATGTTAATTAAATTTCAGTATTTCTCTTTTTTATAGTGTTTGGTGCTGAACAGCAACAACCTGTCTTTTACTTGATAGACTTTTCAACAATCACATTCTTTTTTTCAGGTGGGTTGGTATTTTTGAAAGGCAATTTTTTTGGGTGCAGATTAAAATAATAAGCAAGATTTTTTTAGAATATTTGCAAAGTTTCTCTTTTGCTGGATGATTTTATCTTATTTGCCATGTCTGTATCTGCGTGCACTAGATATGTATTTTGACATACTTTCCACTGTCTGTTGACACTATCTTTTTATGGGCCTGGTCCATGTGTTCTTTTCGATGCAGTTCTAGTTCATCTATCCTTTGACTATAAGAGTTTGCTAATTCTTGCTAAGTCTTCATTATTTCTCTAACTCATGCTGTATCATCTGTGTGCAGTCCTTTTTCTTCATTTACAGAGGTGTATTATGATATGGCTCTTGGTGTGATGGGCATCTTTTCTGCATATCTGTGACTGTACTATCTATCTGCACTGTTTTACATACATTTGCAGAGGCTTATTATGATGTGGTTCCTCATGGTTAGCATGAAATTTTGTACATGCTATGAAATTCACATGCTGTTGAAACATAAAAGCAACTGTCTCTGTGGGAAGTTTGTTAAGTGAATGTTATGATTTGTACATTGTGAGCCTCCCCTTCAGACTGTATATAGTTTGAATAGCAGTTTGTAGTGGTGAACTCAGAAAATGGATCCCTAAAAATCAATTACAAAGTCTATCAACAGTTGTAATATCCAGAAACCCTAAAAACAAATTTCACAGTAAGATGTCTTTTTACAGCAGTAATTTTTTAAAGAAATAAAAAGGAGTAGTGTTAATGTCTAGGCTCATAGTGTCAATTTGTTTTCAAACAAGAGGAAGGTGCTATCTTAATATATGTAGTTAATGAGTTACAAAGTATAAAAATGTATGTAGTTTAAAAATTAGTAAAGGTAGTTTTAAGTTATCTATTGATGAAAAAGATATAATTTAGTCTTTATATTTTTTAAAGGATACAGAAGACACAAAAAAGATTACAAAAATGGAAAATTACTCTGAGAAAAGTGAATTAAATTTTGAAATCGCTAATGAACTAATCGAGGAATTACTAGATGGAGTATTTGAGGAGGAAATTGAGACAGAAAATGAGGACTTTATGGACAATACATTCGACAGTGCTTATTTAGAGATGGTGGAAGGGGAAGAGCAGATTTTGGAGGATGAGAATTTTGAATCTGATGAAGTACCCGATGAAATTATGCTACAGGACCTTTTAGAATATGAACTTTTAAATAAATAAAATTATTTTTGGTACTAAAGCATTCTTGAAGACAGTTTTCTTGTACTATTCGTCGTTGATCTGCTTTCTGAGAGTGAGAATACATGTGCTCATGAAGTGTATAAGAGATTATTGTCAAATAAATTAAAAGCACTAGGATCACCTACAGTGCTTGAAAAACAGTGTACTGTTTGTATGCCTTACAAATTATAATCAGAAAATACGTCTATAATGCTGACACAGCTATGGACTGTCATAAATTTAGAACCAACATTCACTACAGGATTTCCTACTCTGTTTAGAGACTGTTTCTTTGTCTTTATTCTACTTATAAAATGAACCAGTGGTTATAATTTGTATGTTATATGCTAGTAGCGGTCTATAATATTTGTTATCTTTTTTCTTAACAGATTGTCATTTTTATCAGAAACATAAATCAGTATGCCGACCAGAAATGAAAAAAGAAAGCTGTATAAACGGACATACCATTTGAAGAGGAAAGAATTAGAAGAATTATCTAATCAACAAAGGACGGATAAAAAAGAACAGTGCTACTGGTAAGAAAAGCAAGGATTTCTTAAAAAAGTTATGTCAAAGGAAAAGTGCAATGGATAATCTTCAAAAGGAAAAACAGTATCTACAAGGAGAAATGCTAGAAAAAAGCAAAATGGTTCTGAAATCAGCGGTGAGGAAAATATTTACAGTAAAAGACGTACTAATCACTTTGCGGAAATCAGGAAGCGTATGTTTTATAACAGAGTAGTTTCGAATTTATTAAAAAAGGAAAAAGTTTCTAAAAGGAAATCTGCTTTTTATAAGAAGAAAAAATATATAGAGGATGTTGTTGAGCCCGCGTTTGAGACAAAAAGAAAATTATTTATTTTTGTAATTAATAGAATAAATACACTAAATAAGGCAATCAGAGTTTTAAAAGCTAAGAGTAAATGGAAGAGACACATAAATAGAAGTAATTTTTGTAAAGTGTTTTCTGGGAAATGGATGCATACTTCAACTTCTGAGCCATTTTTTAATGGAGAGAGTTACTTTCAAAGTAATGATTTGTTGACACCAGTGGTCGAGCATATGAGGTGAAGGATGGTTGTGCTATTGAGAAAGAGAAAATTGTAGTTAGAAATGCAGAAGAGGTGATAGCTGGAAAAGTTTTAGAGGGATGTCCTAATGTTCCTGTTTACAGTTGGAATTGTAGTAGCATTTGCAGTGTACGACAGGATTCAATTGATTTTTTTCGCAATTTCTTACGTAAGTACACTAAGTAAAGTCTTAAAAAAATTGTAATGTTGCAAGAATTAGACCATTGCAGAGTGCGAGAAAAAATAGGTTTGCAAGGCCATTCTCTGGCTTGTATTTCTAAAAAAATATGCCAGAGTGTGTTTCATCACTTCAGGATGTTAGCAGTGCATCATACGAAAATGTGAAAATTAGTGAGAAAGTTGTATTATGCAAAAAGTCCAGCACTTGAACTTAAACAGTTAAATAGTGCTCTTTTGCATGGATGTGAATTAGATGTTAAGAAGATTTGTGCAGAAATTGAGGTAAGTTATTTTGGTCCAGCTGAAGACAATGTAGAAACTAATATAGCTATAGAAGGAAATGTGTTAGAAAATGTCAGAAATTTTGATACTGAAAATTTTGAACAGGAAATAACACAGTTTAAGGTCATTGCAGGTGAAAAACCAAATTTTCCTTGTGTATGTTGTTGACGCATTCATTACAAAAGTCAAACTAGGTTAGTTGATTTATATTTAAAAAGTGAAGATGAAAATAATAGTCAGTGGAAAGATTTTGCTACTTATTTGTTGGTAGAAAACTATTTTGATTTGGGTTTTGAGCAACGTATTTGTAAGTATTGTTATAATAAATTAAATGAAAATAGAATGCCTGCTAGAGCTGTACATAATAATCTTGAGTTGATAAATATTTCATCGGAACTGATGGATTTAAATACTTATGAGACTATTCTGATTCAATGTGTACATCCTTTTCAGGCTATTGTTCGTATAGAGCCTGAGACTGGCAAATTAAATCCTTCAGACTTACAAAGAGGATTAAAGGGTAGAGTTGTATATTTGCCACTTGATTTAAAAAATAATATGGAGACAATTGGTGTTGAAAATGTAGAAGAGGAGCCTCTAGTTATTCTAGTTAATGGTGTACCTACAAAGAGTAAGAAAATCTGGCAAGATTTAGTGGATGTTAGAAAAGTCAAAAAGGCAACGTTGTATTTAGTCAAAAACAATAAATACTATAAAAATGTATACGTAGAAGAAGAAGTAAGTGAAGAAGAGGACAATGATTTGTCTATTGGACAATTTGAAAAAGTCGGCTTATCCAGAAGTGAAGAAATTTATGAACATTACAGTGTTTATCCACTGCATTCCAAAGAAGCAATAGGGAATGCTATTGAATTATTTCAGATGAAAAAAGCAAAATGAAGTCCTATTAGTGTATGGGAAGAAAGTTTGGAAGGTCGTTGTTTCCCACGGTTATTCCCTACAGGTGAAGGTACACGATATGATGATCGACCTATGCAGATTCCTGCATCTGAGTACCGGACAACAAGATTATATGCAGAAGATCCGGATTTCGTCAATGTATTCCATATTTGTTTCATCTTCTGTTTGAGAGTGACTTATCTGGTCTTTCTTATGCAGTAAACCATATCTTAAAAAGTGGAGTGCATCTGCAAAATGTTTCAGCAAAGGAATTTATGGATAAAGTGCAACAGAAAGACAGTGTTTTGGATTCTCACCTAATTAATTTAATGGCATGTCAGCGTGGTACTAATGAGTATTTGTACCGTCGTCATGGAGATTTGAAATGCATGCTTAGAAACTTAGGAGCACCTACATGGTTTTTAACTCTAAGCTTTGCAGAGTATGTTTGGGAAGATTTACTTGAATTTCTTCGGGAGGCGAATGCAAACATGGAAAATATGAACTACAAGACACCTGGAGAACTGTGTTCGTTGGATCCGGTTAATGTTTGCAGATATTTTAATCATAGATTTGAAGCTATGATGTCTTTTATTACAAACAAGAAAAATCCACCTCTTGGTGAAGTTCTGGATTTCTTTTGGAGAAAAGAATATCAAGCAAGAGGTGCTCCTCATATTCATATGCTATTTTGGATCAAGGATGCTCCCAAATTTGGAACAGACTCGGATGAGACTGTACTGTCTTTTATTGAACAATATGCCACTTGTGACATACCTAATAGTACAACTGATAAGGACTTAAGAGGAAAAGTGTTACGCTTTCAAAGTCATCGTTGTGGAAAATATTGTCGGCGAAAATTCAAATCAAAATTCTACACCAAATGTCGTTTTGGATTTGCACGACCGGTACTTTCAAAAGGAAGAGTCAACAATTTTATGTCATCTTTGTGACATAACATCACAAGAAGGTCACCTAAAAATACCTACAATTTAAGAAGAGGTGAAGAGTCCAAATATATAAATGACTGTAACCTAGTCATTTTGTCCATGTGGAATGCTAACATGGATATACAATATGTTGCAGACAACTCTATTGCTGTGGCTCGATATGTAACATCTTACATCACGAAATCTGAAAAGACGGAACTGAAGGAGATGTGGGAAGACATTTCTCATGAAAAGTGTCAGGATTCACCGAGTAGCCACTGTAGCTTCCCCAAGACTGTTGGTTAGCTCCCTGCCTTGGCCCCGCTCTGCACGAGCTAATGTGTGGTTTCCTTGTCCCGCTGGCAGACTGAGAAATTCCAGAGGTAATCCGAGTCATTGAACTAAAGAACTGCTAAGACTGTATATAGTTCCCCTCCCTAAGATGGCCGCTCAATGTTCCATTTACTGCATTCAATCGATGCGCCCTCTAGTGGACTTCGGGAAGGCGCGCGCTCCTAACTGCGCACTTCAACGAAGATTCCGTTCGAGAAGCTAGTTCTTGTCGCTGCTCCGCGTCAACTATTCATGACGGGAGATTAGCGGCAATTATCAAAGACTTTCTAAGTATCACAGTATCAGAGTTTCCAGAGACTTTCGTGAGAGAAATCCTTGTCGTGCGCTCTCATTGCTCAGAGAGGCACCTTGGTCAGACGAAGTTCCCCGTCGCTGTCTAAGAGCTGCGACAGCTGTCATCCACTGTCCAGCGGTTCTTCAGAAGAAGACGAGTGTCAACGAGGATTCAACCTGACAAGACGTAGTTGAGTATTCAGCCTGAAGAGAAACTTGAACTCTACAAGTAAGGTGTTTCATCTTCTCGTCAAGTCAACCAATATTCAAACTGTATTGCTTCACTCGCATTCCCCCGCAGTTCATTTCCCCGTGCGTTTCTCCTTGCCTTTCCTCCCCTTTGTACCTTCCTTTTCTCCTTTTTGCGTGCTTCATGGAATTCGTGAACTTTTGCCTGCACTGCTGACCCGAAGATATCTCAGCATAGAACCCCAAGACAAAGTCTGACGAAGAACTTCACAGGTACACTTTGGGTTCACAGTGAGAGTGTGTGCCAGTGTAGTAATATTCTGGGGAGAGATACTAATGTTCGTATATGTCTTCACTGCAGGAAGTTCAGTCAGATAACATTCCAAAATATAGAAGAGAGGCAAATACCTGGGCAGAAACTGGTAGGACAAGTTTCGTTTATCATTTATGAATAGTCCGCACAGTGTGAGAAGGTTTGTGGTATATTCTCTCTCTCTCCCCCTTCTGTGTATTAGGCACCTATTGAAATGGCGGCAAGATGAATAGCAGTCGCTGGAAGTAGGGTGCCAGTCGAAGTACAGGTATTCTCTTCTCTGTCCACTTCCCCTTTCCCTGCTGCTGGTGGTCTTGCTCTTGTAGCGAGGGTACCGGTGGAAGGGTGATCGGGACATTCGTCAGTACTGCCTCTGCGAAGCGTTGGAGCACCTGGATTCCTGACAGTTTGAAGTGCCCACGTATTTTACCTTCGCCCGGGCAGTATGACTGAGGGAATGGACTTGAAGGAATTAGGCGCTATTTTAGTAGGGATTCAGAGAGATTTGGGAGCCGTCAGAGATGAAAACCAAAGTTTAAGGTCAGAGTTAGTGGCGTCCCGTCAAGAGGCTAGGTTGTTAGCACAAAAGGTAGATGGGTTAGCTATGGGGAATCCCGTACAGAGTTCAGCGGTACCCGCCACTAGTGGTGCTGCAGTGGATCCAAAATCTGTAGCTCAGGTAATTCATTCGGTATCTCCGTTGATCCCATTGGCAACTCCTGAAAGGTTTTCGGGAGATCCTCAAAAGGCTCAATATTTTTTGACCCAATGTTCCCTTCATTTCATGTGCAGACCCACCTTGTTTCCGGACGCCCAATCTCGAGTGGCATTTATCCTGTCATATTTAAGTGGTGATGCTGCCAACTGGGCTATGCCTTTAGTTAGTGAGGATGATCCTTTGCTCAGTGACTTCACTAAATTCAAGGCTGAATTTCTTAGAATTTTTGATCGGAGAAGGATATCTCAGGCCACCGATAACGAATTATTGGAGCTGCGTCAAGGATCTAAAGATTTGATTACTTACCTCACACAGTTTAATAAACTGATCTTAGAGACTAATTGGCCAGAAGAAAAGAGAGCTGCCTTGTTTTATCGTGGTTTAAGAGATGAAATCAAAGACACCCTGGCTCAAATTCCCAATCGACCCACCGAGTTGTCAGCGTTGGTAGATTTGGTTTTGGAATTGGATTTTCGGAACTCGGAACGCAAAGGCGAGAAGAAGAAAGATTGGAAGATAAATTTCCCGCGCTTTGACAGAGCGAAGAGCGAAAAAGGACCCGGAGGAAATTCAGAGTCGGAACCCATGCAAATAGGGACTGTTCGAGGCCCTTTGAGCAACGAAGAAAAAGAACTACGGAGACAAAAGAAGTTATGTTTGTATTGTGGTACTGCCGGCCATTTTGTGAAGGATTGTTTGAAGCGTCCGAAGACTCCGTTTAAGGGAAACGAGACGAGCCGCCAGTAGACGGGGTCGCTCTGGTGGTGACAGAAGATAAGACGACTCCAAAGCCTCATTTGGTTTTGAATACGTTGCAGACCATGACTCCTCATGTCATCCTTCATGTAACCATGCGATTCCGTGAACACCAGATTTGTGGAGTGGCCATTATGCTCGATTCTGGGGCCACTGGAAACTTCTGTGATATCCGCTATGCTAAACAGATGGGAATTAAGGCCATCGCAAAAGAACATCCCGAGCCAGTACGTGCTGTAGACGGGACCAATTTGACCTCCGGACCCATTACTAGTCACACCGAAGAATTGGAAATTACTCAAGGAGAAGGGCATCGGGAAGTGTTGCAGTTCAATTTGATCGATGCCCCCCAATTTCAATTGATCCTGGGACTGCCCTGGTTAACCCTCCACAACCCGACTATCGATTGGGAAAACCGGACAGTCAGTCTGCATTCGGAGTTTTGCCTGTCCCACTGTTACGGAGTCAAGAATACTGAGAAAGAGTCTACGCCGTCCATGCTGTTGTCATTTGGCGGACAGTCTATTGGAGCTATTGTGACGGAAGAGATTCCTCCTGAGTATCGAGATCTCAAGACGGTGTTCAGTGAACAGGAAGCTGAAGTATTGCCCCCCCATCGTGCTTATGATTGCACCATCGACTTGGAACCGGGAGCTGCTCTTCCTTGTAGCCGAATTTATGCGTTGACTGAAGCTGAAAATGTGCATTTAAAAGAATACCTGGATCGATATCTTGCGAATGGATTTATCCGGCCATCTCAGTCCCCAGTTTCCTCACCTCTGTTCTTCATACCGAAGAAGCAAGAAGGTAGTCTCAGAACTTGCATAGACTATCGTGCCTTGAATCAGGTCACCATTAAAAATAGGTACCCATTGCCATTGATTTCTGTTCTTTTGGATCAGATTAAGGAAGCACAAATTTTCACCAAACTGGATTTACGAGGAGCTTATCACTTGGTTCGAATGAAGGAAGGGCATGAGTGGAAGACCGCCTTCCGAACCAAGTTTGGTCTTTTCGAGTATTGTGTTATGCCATTCGGCCTTTGTAATGCTCCTGCAGTGTTTCAACACTTTATCAACGACATTATGAGCGATCTAATGGATAAGATTGCCATCATCTACCTGGATGATATCTTGATTTACTCGCAGAACCCTCAGGAACACACCCAGCATGTCCGTTTGGTCCTGGAACGATTGCAAGCAAACCAGCTATTTGTTAAATTGGAAAAGTGTGTTTTTCATGTGTCACAAGTGGACTTTCTGGGATTCGTTATTTCGCCTCAAGGAGTGACCATGGACCCAAGAAAAGTACAAGCAGTGGAAGATTGGCCAGCTCCCAAGAATGTGAAAGAAATTCAAAGGTTTCTGGGGTTTGCCAATTTCTATCGGCGATTTATTCAAGGATTTTCACAATTGATTACTCCCATCACAGTTCTCTTGAAGAAAGGAGTAAAATTTGAATGGACAGATGAGTCAAACTCCGCTTTCCTGAATCTGAAGAAACAATTCACCTCTGCCCCTATCTTACTGCATGCGGATCCTGCTGAACCATTTTACGTGGAAGCTGATGCTTCAGATCAGGCCATCGGGGGAGTTCTCTCTCAACGCCATCCAAGGACTGGGCAGTTGCATCCCGTGGCGTACCGCTCCAGGAAATTGAACTCTGCTGAAATAAATTATACCATCACAGAGAAAGAGCTATTGGCAGTAAAGGATGCTTTTGAGGACTGGAGACACTATCTGTTGGGGGCTCGACACACAGTCACCGTCTATTCTGATCACAAGAACCTGCAGTTTTTGAAGACGGCTAAGACCTTGACTCCTCGTCAGTTGCGTTGGTCCCTTTACTTCGCGGACTTCGACTTCGTGATTACATACCGACCTGGCCCCAAGAATGGGAAAGCAGATGCGCTATCTCGACTACAAACTGAAGAATCTGAGCATACTGTAGAAGCAAAACCAATCATCCCAGAAACCAAGATCGTGGGGGCGCTTACGTTGGACAATTTCAAAGAAGAGGTCCGTAAGAGTTTAACTTCAGAAGAAATTCAACAGTGGGTGCTACTCGGAGAAGAGCGTCAGTGTCGACAACAGTTACCATATGTCAAGGAAGCCTTATACCTTCCAACCCTTGAGCTTCAGGAAAAGGCTTTGCGAAATTGTCATGACCATCCTCTAGCGGGTCACAAAGGAATTGCCAAGACTCAAGAATTGGTGCAACGTTATTTTTGGTGGCCTGGAATGTCCGATCAGATCAAAAAGTATGTTCAGTCTTGCGAATCTTGTGCTCGGAGTAAACCCACTAGACAGGCTCCCCAAGGGTTGCTACAGCCTTTGCCCACTCCCCCTTCCCCGTGGCATACGATTTCCTTAGATCTCATCGTAGACTTACCCTTGAGCAAGGGATTTGATACCATCCTGGTGGTGGTAGATACATTCACGAAAATGAGTCATTTCGTCCCTTTGTCAGGAGTTCCCACAGCAGTCCAATTAGCTAGAATATTCAGTGAAAATATTGTCAAAATTCATGGTGTCCCTAAGATAGTGGTCTCAGACCGAGGTCCCCAATTTATTTCCCACTTCTGGAAGGCCTTCCTAAAGGGGATGGGGATAGAGGGTAGATTGTCCACTAGTTACCACCCAGAATCCGATGGGCAGACAGAGAGGACCAATCAAGAGTTAGAACAGTACTTGAGGCTATTCCTGTTGGATCAAGGTGGGGAATGGTCCGAAAAGTTGTGGATGGCCGAGTTTGCCTGCAATAATGCGAAGAGTGCATCTACTGGTTACTCTCCGTTTTATTTGAACTTTGGTAGACATCCTAACTTTATGGTGCTACAAGAGGAGTTAGACGTCCCTGCAGCCAAGAAGGCCCTTTTAGATTTGAGTTCTTTGCATAAATCAGCTGAAAAGAATCTAGAGAAAGCTAAGGCGTCCTATAAAAAGTTTGCAGATTCACATAGGAAAAAACCCCCACAGTACCAAGCAGGAGATCAGGTGTGGTTGTCCACTAAAAATTTACATTTGAAAGGTAACAGAAAATTTCAGCCTAGATTTGTGGGTCCTTATACTATTGAGAAGGTGTTAGGACCAGTTACAGTAAAATTGAAACTCCCGGCCAAGATAGGTGTACATCCAGTTTTTCATGTATCCTTGCTGAAAAAGGTTCAATTGCCTATACGGCTTACAAAACCGCCAGATCCACTTACAGTCCGAGGGCATCCAGAATATGAGGTTAAGGACATTTTAGATTCCAGGTTTGTAAAAGGGAATTTGAAGTATTTAGTGGATTGGAAAGGGTTTGGCCCAGAAGAAAGGTCTTGGGAACCAGTCAGCAAAATTCACGCCCCACAACTGTTGAAACGCTTTCATTCCAGATTTCCACACAAACCAAGACCGATAAATCGGTCCTCGGGAGGGGGTACTGTCAGGATTCACCGAGTAGCCACTGTAGCTTCCCCAAGACTGTTGGTTAGCTCCCTGCCTTGGCCCCGCTCTGCACGAGCTAATGTGTGGTTTCCTTGTCCCGCTGGCAGACTGAGAAATTCCAGAGGTAATCCGAGTCATTGAACTAAAGAACTGCTAAGACTGTATATAGTTCCCCTCCCTAAGATGGCCGCTCAATGTTCCATTTACTGCATTCAATCGATGCGCCCTCTAGTGGACTTCGGGAAGGCGCGCGCTCCTAACTGCGCACTTCAACGAAGATTCCGTTCGAGAAGCTAGTTCTTGTCGCTGCTCCGCGTCAACTATTCATGACGGGAGATTAGCGGCAATTATCAAAGACTTTCTAAGTATCACAGTATCAGAGTTTCCAGAGACTTTCGTGAGAGAAATCCTTGTCGTGCGCTCTCATTGCTCAGAGAGGCACCTTGGTCAGACGAAGTTCCCCGTCGCTGTCTAAGAGCTGCGACAGCTGTCATCCACTGTCCAGCGGTTCTTCAGAAGAAGACGAGTGTCAACGAGGATTCAACCTGACAAGACGTAGTTGAGTATTCAGCCTGAAGAGAAACTTGAACTCTACAAGTAAGGTGTTTCATCTTCTCGTCAAGTCAACCAATATTCAAACTGTATTGCTTCACTCGCATTCCCCCGCAGTTCATTTCCCCGTGCGTTTCTCCTTGCCTTTCCTCCCCTTTGTACCTTCCTTTTCTCCTTTTTGCGTGCTTCATGGAATTCGTGAACTTTTGCCTGCACTGCTGACCCGAAGATATCTCAGCATAGAACCCCAAGACAAAGTCTGACGAAGAACTTCACAGGTACACTTTGGGTTCACAGTGAGAGTGTGTGCCAGTGTAGTAATATTCTGGGGAGAGATACTAATGTTCGTATATGTCTTCACTGCAGGAAGTTCAGTCAGATAACATTCCAAAATATAGAAGAGAGGCAAATACCTGGGCAGAAACTGGTAGGACAAGTTTCGTTTATCATTTATGAATAGTCCGCACAGTGTGAGAAGGTTTGTGGTATATTCTCTCTCTCTCCCCCTTCTGTGTATTAGGCACCTATTGAAATGGCGGCAAGATGAATAGCAGTCGCTGGAAGTAGGGTGCCAGTCGAAGTACAGGTATTCTCTTCTCTGTCCACTTCCCCTTTCCCTGCTGCTGGTGGTCTTGCTCTTGTAGCGAGGGTACCGGTGGAAGGGTGATCGGGACATTCGTCAGTACTGCCTCTGCGAAGCGTTGGAGCACCTGGATTCCTGACAAAAAGAGCCTAAGCAAGAAATTGTATACGTACAGTTTGAAGATGTTATCTCATCAAGAAATTGGAGCATATGAATGTTGTGATCGCGTATCATCAGCAAGTCTTGGTGCAAAATCAAGAACTATCCTGTGGGTGAGTTTGGGTCTTGCAGGAACACGAAACCGTGTTCTGAAACCTGTGCAAGAAATTGAATATTTAGCACAGAAAGAACCAAACAGTACAGACATTCTGAAAACAATTTTGTTGGATACATACTATTCAAATAGATGTACTCCGCTTGAAAACATTTGTCTGTATGAAATACTTCAAAACTACAGTTTTAAAAGGAATATTACAGAGAATATTGATAAAGGTGTACACGCTGTAATTGGACATGAAGGTTGTTTGGTCAAACAAAGAAAAGGACACTTGATTAATCACTGAAAACTGAGTTGCGAAACACCTGACAAAAGAGAATTTTACTATTTAGCTCTTTTGCAACTCTCTAAACCATGGCGTACAGAGGAGGAACTACTTGGTGACTTTGATAGTTATGAAGATTCATTTAGCGCATCTAAAAGTAGTATAGAATGTCCTGTTATCAGTAATTATCTCCAAATGTTAAATGACGAAATAGAGCAAGAAGCAACAATTGCAGCGGAGATTGCTAGAAACAGTTCACAAGATAGTCAAAGTTCGGCTTCGTTAAGTCAAGATCCACTGGGACAACAAATTATCCAAAATGAAGCAGCCACTGCCATGGATGAGGTAGAAAGAGCAATGCAGAGAGGTCAAGAGGAAGTAATAAACTTAGAAGAATTGGAGAAGCAACTTAATCTTGAGCAAAGACAGATATATGATGAAGTGACAGAGCACATTGAGCATGGCTTTCGTCATGAGAAAAAAGAATGCTCATGTATGTCATTTGAACCTATTCGACTATATGTAAGTGGAGAAGCTGGAACTGGTAAAAGTTTCCTAATTAAAGGAATTACTACATATCTACAGCAAAGAACTCAGTCAACACTGTCTTGTGTTGTTACTGCTCCAACTGGATTGGCAGCACATAATATTAAAGGTATTACTTTACATCGTTTACTGATGCTGCCAGTTGAACATGAAAATAAATTACAATATCACAAGCTATCTGGAGAAGCTTGTTGTGAAGTTTCTAGAGTCCTTAAAAAATGAAACTTCTCATTATTGATGAGGTAAGCATGGTTCCAATTTAATGCTTGCTTTTGTGCATTTAAGAATGCAACAGATACTTAAGACAGGGTATGATGTGTTATTTGGAGGTAAACATGTCATATTGTTTGGAGATCTACTGCAGCTAACTCCTGTGAAAGGACAACCTGTATTTGAAACTGTTACGCATGAAGAGACCAGAAAGTGCCTGGGCAGTATTGGAAATGTTAATATATGGTCACATTTCAAATATACTGAACTGATTCAAAATATGCGACAGGCAAAGGATACTAAATATGGAAATATTCTTCAAGATATAAGGATTGGAAAACTAACTGAAGATGCGAAAGAAACTCTATGAACACGATTACTTTCCAAGTTGTTTCCTAATGAAGATAATGTACCTGAGAAAATATATAATAAAGAGGTAGCAGATAAGTCAGTCATATGCTTGATGCCAACTCTCAAAGAATGTTCGGTTTTCAATGAAAAAATGTTGAAGTTAGAAAATCAAGAAATTAAGAAACTGGAAGCTAAAGATAGAATAGAGCATGAAGGTAGTACTATTGTTTTGTCTGAAAAGTTGAAGTTAAAATTGGATTCTCTTCAGAAATCTATATCTAAAACTGCTGGCTTAGAAAAGAATCTGTATGTATGTTTAAATTGTCGGATTATTTTACGGAGAAATTTACATGTGGAAAGAGGTTTGGTGAATGGAGCAATGCGTAATGTTGTTGGTTTTGTCAATTACCCAAATAGAGATGAGATTGAATTTTTAAGAATCAAATTTGATGGAATTGAGTATGTTCAACAATTCAGTCGCTGTTCAACTCGTTTTTTTGCTTGTGAAAGACTTATATGTCCGTCTGAAGCAATTTCCAATTTGTTTGGCATATTCAGTGACTATTCACAAATCTCAAGGTTTAAGTGTAGATTCTGCTTTGGTAAATATTGGAAGCACTGTATTCAAAGAGGGTATGGCGTATGTTGCTTTATCTCGAGTAAGAACTTTATGTGGACTTTATCTAATTGATTTTGATGAGACAAAGATTAGTGCAGATTTAAATTGTGAGAAGGAGTATAATAGGTTAAGAAGAGAATATGCTCCAAGTTTACCTCAATATCCTTTAATTCAAAAGTGTATGGTTGGTCAGAAAAGGAGAAATGAGGAAAAATGTACTGAAGTAGTAGAGAAACGAAGAAAAAAAGATGTAGCTGTCATTGGTAACAGTAAGAAAAAGGTTAGTATTGAAGAGATTGTTGGATTTAAATTTGAAAACAGATCTGGTGTCAACTGCTATGCAAATGTAGTGGTTAATGTTGTTTTTTTTCTAAAACATTTACAGCAACAGATTGTACAAAATCGGGAGCAAACATTTTGTTGTTCGTTAAATTCTGTTTTTGAAAAATGTAGCAGTGGTAATAGTGAAGTAGCAAGTGTTTCAGAACTAAGGAATGTTTTAGACATATGTGCAGGACTAAATCAATTTTCTCAGAATATTCAGCAAGATTGTCAGGAATTTATTATGTATATGCTTACAGTTTTGGAAGATGAAGGTGTAGATATTGATAGTCTTTTTGGCCTTTCTTATAAATGGGAACATAATTGCGATAATTGTTCATTTTCAAGTAGTACTGATAAACACACTGAAAGATATATATATTTTACATTACCAGACTGTAAAGCAGTGTCCTTTAATAAACTAGTTAAAGATGCGCATCAGAACATGGTCTGCTCTTAATGTAACTCTGAAATGTTATCAACATTATTTATCCACAGATTTGGACAATATGTAATTTTAATGTTTCAACGATGCAGAGCTGATGGGAGTAAATTGTCAACCTTAATTAAAAATGTTGTGGCTTCTCAAATATCTATTTCTAGATGAACATTTGTAACTGTAGCCATTATTTTTCATGAAGGGCCTTCAACATCATCAGGACATTACACAGCTTATTTGAAGTCTCCAACAGGCTGGATGCTCTGTAATGATAGTCAATTGACTTTTAGGAAACGTTTGCCTTTTGACTTAACTAATTCTTATCTGCTATTTTTGCAACCCAAATTTCAGAAAAAATTACTTGGTGTAGGAAGATTAATACTGTAAAGATATGATACTCTGTTGTTTAGAAATATCATGTGACTGAGGGTGTGCAAATCTAGAAATGAAACTCGTATTTGGCATAGTGATAGCATCAGGTACAAGTTTACTTAATGTTTGATGGTACAGAACACGTTGGAATTTTTACTCGAAAGGTTGAGAGAAGAATGGATAAGACTACGATTAAGTAATTTGAGAAAATAACTACTTAACTCATACTATTTGGCCACGCGGAAAAGTATGAGTCAACAAAATGTGTACTTGAGATAAATGTTTTTAGAACATACTTGGACGGAAATTTGTTGAGAGGTATTTAAAAAATAACAAGTTAACTCATACTATTTGGCCACGCGGAAAAGTATGAGAGAAGAAAATGTGTACTTGAGATAAATGTTTTAAGAACATACTTGCACGGAACTTTGTTGAGAGGTATTTAAAAATAAGTGGGATGGTTTAATTAGTTTGTAACTGTGGAAGATGTACTGTGCTTACTCAAGAAATTGCGAATTAGAGAAAAACATTTAAGACATGTTTTTTTCAGGTATTTATATTATGTATAGAGATCTTCTACAGGTTTTTTATACACAATCATTTAGATTGTGGGTTTTTTTCCTCGCTGTTACATGATGATTACTATTGAAATCACTGTTTATAGTGAAAATCAATATATTCTGAGGACAGCAAAAATAAATCATGTAATATGTTGTCTAAGTTACTTTGTTACATTGGATTTAAAATGGAAAGGGGCGACCACTCGGTCCCCCCGAACGTATGGTAGGGGGCCCGGATCCCCCCGGGAAACCATTTTGGGCGGGGGGCGTGTCACGGCTGGTATGCCCGAAGCGGTGTAGCCGGGGCACGCCTTTTCCCGCCCAGGAAGGGTTGTCCTAGACACCTACACCGTTGGCCACGCCCCGTAGGCGTACCGGAGGAGGGTACACGCCCTCCCGAAGAGGAATAAAAGGAGCAGCAACCCGAAGAAGCATCCTCTTGTTCCTGTGCTTGGAAGCTGCACCCTCTCGTTGCACGTGAGCCCTCGACGGAACAAGGAGCAATTTTTGAGAACTTGTGATTTTTGTGTTTCTCTTTCAGGACTTTCCGCCTAAGGGTCCAGGACCGTGTTGAGCAGCGGGGATTGAATATCCGTTCACAATGCCTGGCAAGAAGGCGGGAAAGAAGTCCGGGACTGATCAGATGCTTCGCATGCTGATAAAGGATATGGCGAGTATGAAGAAGCAGATGGCAGCGATGAACAATACGGGTAAACCGAAGAAGGTTATAGGCCCGGCATTGCCGGGAGTTGTCCCCACGGGGAGGGGGAAAGGGTCAGGAATAGGACGGCGGGGAGGAGGTCCCGGTTCCCGAGTTACCCCCGGTAAGCCCGGTCAATCCAGTCGAGGCTCCGGTACCGATCCCTGACGCGGGTCAACCGATGAGGAGGACATGCCTCCCGAATTAGCCGCCCAGTTGGCCGCAAGGCTTGGCAGAAAAACAGGGGGTGCTACGGCACGGGGAGACACGGCCGAAGAGGCCAAGTTACTAATGCAGCAGTTGAGGCAATCGCGAGATGCCGCGAAGGCGAATCTCTTTCTTGTCCCCCCACAAGTGACCTCGGAAGGACCGGCAGCTGGCGTCGAAAAAACAGCGGGAACAGCAATGGAGCCGGGTAAGCAGGCATTGCCAATGGCAAGGGAGGGGTCTTTGCCCTCAAGACGGGAGAAGGTGGTCCAACATATACCGTTGGCCACGAAAGAATTGATTTGGTCTGATAAATACGTGAATATGTTTTCCCTGTTGACTGACCATCGCGAGATGGAGTATGTTAAGACACAGAAGGATTTGTGGCACCCGAGTGTATGGCGAGCCAAAATGGCGGGATTCAGGGTTGATGAGACAATCTCAAATTGGGCCAAGGCCTTTGCGATGTTTTCTGCAATTATTGGGGAACGTAAGCCCGAGGTTTTGACCGAATTGTCCTGCTATCAGGCACGAATAATGGATTTTTATGAAACGTATGAGGGCGATGAGTGGTTGGGTTACGATATGAAGTTTCGTAAGGCCAAGGAGTATGATTCATCTCTGACGTGGATTGTCTCGACTCGATCTCTTGGCAGAAGCAGCTCCTGCCGGGCGCGACGAAGTCGTCCTCGCTTGGCAGGAATGGGTCGGGGCCTTCCGGCCATCAACCGGTGGCGCCCTTTCGAGCGGGCCCGCTGGTGACCAACAACCACGGAATAGCGGGAATGGGGGTAAGAAAGGGGTCTGTTGGAATTTTAACAGGGGCAAGTGCACAAGGCCACAAGGGACATGTAAGTTCAGACATGAGTGTGCAGGTTGCGGAAATTCTTCACACCCTGAGAGTTCGTGCAGAGCCAAGAATGGTGATACGGGGGGTAGAGGAGGGGCCAAACAGGTCTGAGGGGGACCATTGTGTACCACCACCTACCCCCGTAGATATCATGGCAATGATCCCCTGGCTAAACGAGTACCCTGATCATGTCTCCGCTGGGGTGTTGAGGAACGGTTTCTTATATGGTTTCCACATCCCGGCGGGGGATTTTCGTGGGGAATCACTTTGTAGAAACCAACTGTCGGCTCAGCATAATCCAGTGGTGGTAGAGAGGAAGATTGCAAAGGAGGTTGCCCCTGGCCGGATTGCTGGCCCATATAGGCACCCGCCAGTAACTAATTTCATCTGTTCCCCGTTGGGGGTAGTCCCCAAGAAGGACCCGGTGGAGTTTAGGCTGATCCATAACTTGTCAGCTCCGAGGGGTCTTTCGGTGAACGATGCGATTGACCCGGGAGTTTGTTCGGTGCGGTACGCATCCTTCGATGATGCCGTCGCCATGTTGAATCGCCTGGGGCCCGGAGCGCTGATGGCAAAGTCAGATATCGAGTCAGCGTTCCGGTTGCTCCCGGTACACCCACGGGATCAGCGTCTGTTAGGTTTTGTGTTCCAAGGACGTTACTACATGGATAGATGTATGCCAATGGGTTGCTCCATCTCTTGTGCTTATTTCGAGAAATTCAGTTGTTTTCTGCAATGGGCGTTCACCAAAGCCACTGGCCATACCCAGGTTATGCATTACCTAGATGATTTTTTGTTCTTGGGGGCAGCCGGCGACACAGAATGTGCGCAGGCGTTACGAGACTTTTGCACTCTCATGGAGCGGTTCAAGGTGCCATTGGCACCAGGTAAGACGGTGGGACCATCGACTTCACTCGAGTTTCTGGGAATTGAGCTCGATTCTGTGGAGGGATGTTTCCGTTTGCCAGTGGGGAAAGTAGCGAAGTTCAGGGCTTCTCTGGAATTGTGCATTAGCAAAGAGAAAGTCACGCTCCATCAGTTACAACAAGCAGTGGGTCAGCTTAACTTTGCCCTCAGAGTGATACCAATGGCCCGCCCCTTTTCCCGCTCTATTGCACAAGCCATGGTTGGTCTCAAGGAAGGACACCATCGCACGAGACTGTCGGCAGAGGTTCGCCAGGACATGCGCATATGGTTGGCATTTCTGGCTGATTTCAACGGTCGAGTGGTGTGGAACAGACCACCAGCGTCCTCGGACGAGCTGGGTTTGTGGACCGACTCGGCGGGGAGCGTGGGATTTGGCGCCATCTTTGGTAATCGATGGTCGGCGCAAACATGGCCGGCGTGGTGGCACACCAGCGGTCTCACAGGTAACATTGGGTTTCTCGAGTTGTTCCCCATTTTTGTGGCTCTGAAGGCATGGCCAGATGAGTTCAGAGATCGCTCTGTGGTGTTTTGGTCCGACAATATGACTGTTGTTGAATGTATAAATAGTCAGGCAGCACGCTGCAAGTGGATATTGAGGTTACTGAAGGAAATTGTACTACTTTGCATGAGACTGAACTTACAATTCAGGGCGAAGCATGTGCCAGGTGTACTGAACCAGGCGGCTGATGCACTCTCTCGTTCACACATGCAGGCTTTCAGGGGTTATCTACCTTCCGCGGACCTAGCGGCGGCCCCATTTCCCAAAGCACTCTGGCTACTCAGTGCCCCGGATTACAAGACCTCGTGGCAGCAAGCCTAGCCCCCAGGACAAGGAAGGCATACGAGGGAGCGTTTCGTTCCTATTGTGCATTTTTGGGTCCGGCAGGGGGGGTCAATTGGGGTCAGGAAGAGTATGTCCTGAAGTTTCTTGTTGCACTACACAGTGCAGGCCGATCAGCGGCAACGGCCAATAGGCACCGGGCCGCCATTTCGTTCATGGCGCAGGCGCATGGCATCAAGGACCCAACATCGTCCTTTTTGGTAAAGAAGGCCCTTCGTGGTTGGCAACGCCTTGAGGGTCGTAGAGTAGACGAAAGGCGCCCGATTGGGTTAGAAAGGTTGTCCCTGCTGATGTCGATACTCCCCACGACTTGTTCCTCCCAGTTCGAGGCAGTGCTGTTCCGGGCCGCTTTCGCATTAGCGTTCCATGGGGCTATGCGGGTGAGCGAGCTGGTAGCAAGAAATAAGAAAGATGTAGAGGGAGGTCTGTGTCGGGACCACATTCTGATCAAGGGTGATTCCATGGTGGTCACAATAGCCAGGTCCAAGACCGACCAGGGTGCTAGGGGAGACAGTATTGTCGTCCAGCGCATGCGAGGGTCCCCCATGTGCCCGGTGAAGTGCGTTGAGGAATATTTGGCGCGAAGGGCGGATGCATTGGGGGGAAGCTTGCTGAGACACATCGACGCCACCCCACTGACGAGGTTTCAGGTTCAGCGGGTGCTAACGATTGCAATCGCAGCGGCGGGCTTGGACCCGGCTGACTTCGGGACCCATTCCTTTAGGATAGGGGCTGCTACAGAGGCTACAGCCAGGGGTCAGAGTGTTGAGAAGGTAAAACAACTGGGACGATGGTCCTCGAACTGTTATAAAAGGTATGTGCGGTTGCACATGTTGTGAAGCCAATGTCATGCACTCACGCTTCTTGTCTTCTGTTTGGTTTACAGTTTCGCGAGCATGCTATGCGGGGCGGACTGTGCAGTCGACCCGGCACCTGGGGACCAGCGGTCAGAGATCACCGGCTGAGGAAAGAGTGGTGTGGGTCGTGGGCCACTCATACGTGAGGCGGGCCGGGGACGTATTCAAAGCAGGTGACATGATTCATGCAGCTGGGGAATACGGGTACAGGGTGACCTTCCACGGAAGGGGCAGGCTCTGTATTGACCACTTTCAATGTTTTGTCGAGGAACTGTTAGGGCGGACAAGGTCACCTCCATCTGTAATCATAGTACACCTGGGAGGCAATGACTTGGTGACACTCGGTCGGCGAGTACTACTCGAGCAAGTTCTATCTACTGTTAGCTGGCTGGCGAGAAGGATCACGGGGTGCACGATAGCATGGTCCCACATGATTCCCAGGAAGGTGTGGCGGGGGGGCCTCTCTATGTCAGCACTGAACCATTCAGTAAAGAAGGTCAATAACAAACTTAGTAGGTTATTTCGCTCGGCGCAGTTGCACTTTATTCCGCATGGATGTATTCGGGGGATCACATGTATCTCGAGGATGGGGTCCATTTGTCCCGGGAGGGGAATGTCTTACTCATAGGAGAAATATGTATTATAACAGATTTGTTTATTGTCTTCCACAGATATTACATTTATAAGGTAAGTACAACTAATAACATCCTAGAGTTTCCTCTGCCTCTGTTTTATCCTTATTCCTTTCATCCCCTTTCTTTGTCAGTGCTGTTCAGTCACACTTATTCCCTTTAACTCATCCACATTTTGCGTTGTTTACTTTTCTATCCTGTTTCTCTTACATGTTTTCTGTCACTATTTCATTCAGTCTATCTATCTCTTCAGTTTGTTACTTCCGTTGTCTCATGGTGACTCACCTTTATTTATCCTGTATCACCTTTGTTTCTTGAATCTTAATTCCTTTCTCTTACCGTACCTTAATATTTGTTCCCTTACTCTGCTTTCATTAATTATGCTCAATTCCTAAACTTAAATCTATAGTTTACTTCCCTTACCCTACTTCATTTCTATGTATCTGTCTCTTACAGTCCTTGTCTGTTTCTACCCCGTTCATTTTCTGTTACTCACCCTTTTTCACTCTGTTTCTCTTACTGTTCTTCCTTTATTTTATCTATCTGTTTAAGACATTCCCGTACTCCTAGTCTGTTTCTTTAAGAGTGTTTATTTTGTGTACTAACACTGATCATAGTCTCATTTTCTCTCTCACTTTACTTTTGTTTATACAGTCATTCCTTCAGTGCTATTATCTCTTTCAATTAGTTATCTTACTCATTGATTTATATACTACACATTCTGCCTCTGTCTCTTACTCTTGAGGAAACATAAATTTTATGGTCAAGTAATGTTCCCTTACGTGTACCCCACCGTCTCCATGTACCAGCTTAAAGTGCATGTAACTTCCCTCCTGCGCCAGCTATGAAGACGCAAATACATTTGCGTCCAACGTTAACATGTCCTCTTTCAGACCCACCCTGAATGGGTTGAATATTCAGTTTCTAAATATGCTATGCCAACGTCTTTTTGTGGTGTACTTTACACGTTTTTCAGCTCTGGCGAAGTAGGCCCTGAATTCTGCCATCAAGCCTTTTTTCCTGCTTTCTGACTTCGAAAGCCTCAGCCCAGGCTGTCTCTGTACCCGTGACCTCTGCCTTACTCCCTGCGCGGCTCGCGGCGCTTAGCTCAGCCTGCTGCCTGCCAAGACTGTATTCAACCTTCGAATTATCTGTTCCGCTCCTCGAAAATGCATTCCTGCCTACTAGTTTAAGTAAACATTCCCCCAGCTGCAGAGCAAAGGGCCCGGCCTCACTGTCTCCGTGCAAGTAATTCATAGCCTCTGTTACCATGGAAGGCCCATGCCCCCCTCGCTTCTCATGCAGACACTTAGACGCTTATACACGCACTCACAGTCAGTATAGAATAGCTTCTGCCCCAGAGACCTTTTCCGTCTAGATAATATAGTTCCTAAACATCAGATATCAGATATGATAGAGGTACGAGTTGATCTGACATGCCAGACTTCTGTCTCTTTCCGCCAGTGTAAATGTCAAGTCCCCTGCACCCTCCAGCTTCACGTCAATCACACGTCATGCAGCTGCGCGCGCATCCAGGCCTCAGATTTCTGCTGACATTGCAACATTCTGCTTTGTACCCACCTACTTGTGACACTTACATATGACGTTTCTAGCACACACCTCTATGTTCACGCCTAGTTCACGCCTTCTAATTACGTATCACTACCACGTGTGTGCTCTTATCTTGCTTCTCTCAGCTGTTACGCCTACTGTATTGGTTTCTACTGTACGATTTAAGTATATAAGCTATGTATTGTCAATAAAATATGGCTCTATCCCTTCCTACACCCCAGTGGTGGTAGGAACATGATATCCGGTTCAAGAACCATTCCTTTTTAAGGAATAAAACCCCTAAGAACTCTAACACCACGGACTCTGCCTCTTTCTTTCCGAGTGAGTTATTATTGATTAAGTACTTACCTGCATAGAAATTAGGACGGTAAATCAAATATTTACCACATTATTTTGGCGCCCGAACAGGGACCCCTCCCCCACCCCACGCGCCGGTTGGTGCGTTGCAAGCTCTGTCCCCTGCCATCAGTTAGACAGAACTACGCGTATTGGCAGGATTTCCTGTATCTCCCTCTGGCCCACGGAGGTGACGAAGACTGCGATCAGCACCCAGACGAGGCGGTGAGGAGTGCGGAGGATCCCGACCAGAGCCTAGCCGAAAGAAGCAAGGTCCGAGGTGTCAAGAGGCCCACCAGTTTCCGAAGTATCCACGTGTCGAGTCGAGTCGAGTCCGGTCCAGTCCAGTCGAGTTTTCCGAGGCCTTCTGTTTCCGTGCTTCCCGGTGAGTACCATTGCTGGGACGTATCTAGACGGGTGCATTACTATGTATCCGGTAAAGACGGGTTTGGGTACACAAATTCGGTCTGCACTGTTTTAGACAGTGTATCTGTACTGTTTAGCAGTATATCCGTTGTTCCAGTTCTTGCACTGTTCTTAGCAGTGTATCTGTGCTGTTTAGCAGTACATCCAGTATCTAGGGTAGTCATATATGTCTCAAATGTTTTTCATGTGATCAATGTCGTGGTATGAGTGACTGTTTTTAATGTGCATTATTGTGTTTTTGTGTAACTAGCTGTGTTCAGAGTTAAGTAGCAAGGATTGAGCATTTCAGTACTAAGTAAACAAGATGCCGTTTTTCAATAAGTTAAAGCAGATAGGAACTAGGAAAGGGATACTAGAGGAAGAAATTCCTATCCCCCCTAGGGACACTCCTGGAAATTTCATGTATCAGAAACATGGCTTAGATGCCATATTGTATCTAGATTTATGGGCCGATTATACTAAGCATCTAGACGAGAGACACAGATGGCCTGTTACCGGAACATGGGATGCCGAGTGCATCATGAAGGTAGAAGAAGCACTATGGAAAAAGAAAGCCAGACAATCGCAGAAAGATGCCATAGAATTTTGGCGTAAAGAATCACATAAACGTGCTGAAAAAGCACTCCGTAGAGAAGACAGACTTAAAGAATCAGATAAAGCCCGAGAAAACGAATTAGTTACTGAAGGGATCCGAGTAAAATCAGAACAAATAGACCGCGCACGAAACAATCTCGTAAATGGCATGTATCTTGTGGCCGAGGGTTCGCCTGAAGCCACTTCAGAAATACCGAAAGATCTGCCGCCACCATTGGTTCCAACTAAAGTAAATCACAGGACTACTAAAGACATATTTCTGAATTCCTATCTAAACGATGTAGCACCCGCTTACACCAATCCACGTGCCCACGTCCCGCCTACTGACGGTGACGGAGATGGCAACCCGCCTCCAGACCATATCCCGCCATTACCGCAACAAGGTTTCCCCGTCCGACAGCCTGTCGTTCCTCCACCTCCACCACTTCCCGCCCCTAAAATTAATATACCAAATCCGTTTTTGCCTGATCCTACTAAGAGACAAGTTCAAGTACACATACAGACTCCACAGAGGGATAATGCCCAAGCCTCCGCCTCAGGAGGTGCGACCGGGGGTTACCAGACCCCGCCAGCAACACACAGATTACACCTTAGGGATATGCAGAACCACCCTACGCTCCAATCACCCCGTCTTGACATACTCAAAGCACCGCTTTCAGTTTGCAGATACAATCCAGTACCCGGTAAAGACGATAGAATGTTGATAGCATCACTACGCTTGCGACAAGCTACAGATTACCTAATGTTATTCTCAGGGATGACCGATCACCTAGATAAAATATATCATTTTGTCCAGACTGGAGAAAATCCTGAAAGTATTAAGGAGGCCCTGGCACATCAGAAAGTTGATACTCAAGCATATATATTACGTTTTTTTCATAAATTGCTTAATAAGAGAACGAGACAGGCCCGAGACAGAACAGGATGAAATGGAAGCACTAAACAGGTGGGGCCAAAATATATCCGAAGGAAAGCATGATAAAGCGACTTGTATAGCTAGTATGTACAAGAAAATAAGAAAAGCAGTAATAGAAATACACGAAAAAGAAAAAGAAAAAGAGAATGACTCCTCCGAGGAGGAGGAAGGACCTGAAGAACCAGAAAAGACTACAGATACCATAGCGTATGTAGGTAAGGGAACTTACCTTAGGAAAGGCATTCGTCCAGAAAGCAAGAGAGTTTTTCTCTCTGGCATAACAAAACCGAATTCTCCTGAACATCAGTTTCAAGACACTGATAAAATGCTTCGAGAACGAATGGGGTACCATGTACTCAATTCTATGGATGAACAAGAACTAGCCCGGTCAGCAGTACTTTGGGCTGACAATCCTAATATATACAATGATAACACAGTAGCGCAGACATTTCTGAACCTATCCCCAGACGAACAGAAATTAGCAGGTACCTATATGATTCAGCACCTCCTCAGGTTATACAGAAATTAACATTCTGATCCAGGTCCCTTACACGATACATTAGAAGCACTACTCATGGATAGATGGAGAGGCCTAAGTACCCAGTTAATACAAATAATTCTAGAACAACGACACAGATATAACACTTTCTTAAGCTCACAATATGTTCCCGCTCCGCCCCTAGAAAGAAAAATGTATCATATGGAGCGTCTTGAAAGACAGAACCCTTTGCGAGAAGTACATCCAGTTATGGGTACCGATAATACCTTGAAACGTGTGTATGTACACACACCTCTGACCAAGTTAGAACTATTGGAAATGAAGAAACTAGTACCGTGTCATGATAAAGACCCTGCAGGTTTTCACAGAGAACTTAAAGACATGTTACTGATGGGAGATTACACATATGCAGATATCATGAAAATGTTAAAGGTACTGCTGCCCACCGGCATCTACGAGAAACTCAAGGAAAGAGAATGGGAGGTGGGAGAAAAAAAGATTATATGGACAGAAATAGAAGACGAGGAAAAACTTCGCACCCCAGGGCTAGGCCTTAGGGAGAAAACTAAAGCATTACCAGGTTTAATAGTACAGGTTCTGCCAAGATTACTGACAACTAGAAAGGAAGACTGGGACGCAATTTCGGCCTGTAAACAGAAACAAGATGAAGATACCAGTGACTTCTATTCAAGATTCGAGAAATGTTTCATTATTAATAGTGGCCTTAAACCAAGTAGCGAGTCATACCCGCATCTTTTTGTATCAAAGTTAGTCGAGAATTCCCTGACATCAGTTAAGAACCGGGTATACAAAGTTGAAAGCACATGGCAAGCAAATACGCCATCCCAGATGCTACAGATGTTACAGTACCACCAGAACAGAATCAGAGAAGAACAGGATCATGAACAGAAACGCATGAAAGACACGAAAATGAAAATGTTAGTGGCCCAGTCGGTTCCAGCCGACGGCCAGAAAAAAGGTACGGCCCAGACAGGAAATACAGCAGCTCCCGTTAAAGGGACATGCAATTATTGCAAGCAGCCAGGTCACTACGTACATGAATGTCCAGTCCTGAAACACAATATAGCAACAGGTAAAACTAAGGAAAGACCGCATCCGCCTAGACAAGACCAGGGTCAGCAACAGACTTCACAGAATGCACAACCTATGCATGCCTCGCAACATACAGGACAAAATGCCGCGGTATCCCAGTCACAGTCACAGCCACAGCCCATTTCCGCGACGCAGCAAGTTTCACGGCAGATGTGTCAGTATGCCCAATCTGATTACCCCGATTATCAACGTTACACATGAAACAGCCTAGAGAGGGAGTTTGGCTTGCCTCTTATTGAGATTCCTGTAGATCAAGAGGGCCCTTATGTACACAGTCAAGTATTGGGAAAAGACAGAAAGTTTTTAATTGACACAGGGGCAAGCCGCACAACAATCAGTCATAATGAAGTCCCAGGGGCACCCCTCTCAGGCTCACAGAATGTTTCCCTTGGTTTTTCAGGACAGCCTATTGTAAATGAAGTATCAAAACCCGTCCCCCTGGCTGTGGGTCCATTATCACGTGTTACAGACTTGTTACTTACGAAATCATGTTCAGAAAACTTGTTAGGAATAAAGACACTGAAGGCTCTAGGAGCAGTGATATGTTGTTCTCCGGAAGGAGTTAGACTCTTTTTGCGAGATTTCAAGGGTCACTATGTATTACGAGAGTTTGATGTCAGATTGAAAAATGTACCAGAACACCTGTGGGCACAAGGCCCAACCGATGTAGGTTGCATGCATATCACACCATACCGTGTTACACTCAAGCCAGGAGTTGTTTTACCCCGAATCAGACAATACAAGTTACCACCCGATGCTGTAGTGGCTTTACTGGAAATCATTGAAGAGCTCATTGCCCAAGGAGTGGTCGTAGAGACCGACTCCAATATCTGTAATTCCCCTATCATTCCGATTCTTAAACGTACTGATCCCAATGCACCGCCAGTATATCGGCTGGTGATTGATTTACGAGAACTGAATAAATGCATTGTACCACAGTACCCTGTGGTTCCCGATATCTCTTCCCTATTGACTGCTATTGATTCAGAAGCAACGTTCTTTACTGTAATTGACCTCAAGAACGCCTTCTTTAGTGTACCTATTGACCCAGAGAGCCAATATCTCTTCGGATTCAGTTTAAATGGACGAAGTTTCAAATTTTCACGCGCACCTCAAGGATTCACAGAAAGCCCCAGCATCTATAGCCAAGCACTGAAAAGACAACTTGATTGTATTCAAATGCCAGTTAACACCGCTTTACTGCAATACGTCGATGATCTGCTGATCACCGCACGAAGTGAGCCCGAATGTGAACAAGCATCACTGACAGTTTTACATTTTCTGGCCGACAAGGGACACAAGGTGTCTCCTTCGAAGCTACAATTCTGTGTTCAGCAAGTTGTGTACCTGGGTCACTTGCTGTCCAAAGTGGGGAGACAGCTCACTCCTGACCGTATTCAGTTAATTGTAAATATGCCACAACCCCAGACACAAAAAGAAGTGCGGGCCTTTATAGGCCTCACCTCGTACTGCAGACAATGGATTCCTCAGTATGCATTTCTAGCTAAACCACTCATTCAGTTGACAACACAGGAGGCAGCGACTTCGACTGCCCTTCCTTGGACTCAGGAACATACACAGGCTTTTGAAGAATTAAAGAAAGCTTTATGCCAAGCACCAGTTTTAGCAACACCATGTTACAGCAAACCTTTTACACTTTTTGTTACAGAACGTGATGGTACAGCGTTGTCTGTCCTCACTCAAGACCAAGCAGGTTCACATAAGCCTTGCGCTTATTTTTCAAGTACATTGGATTCAGTAGCCCAGGCACTCCCTGCGTGCTTAAAGTCAGTGGCAGCGACAGCCTTAGCAATCAGACAGAGCGACTCAATTGTTTTAGGACATCCATTAACAGTACAAGTTCCACATTCTGTAGAGGTTCTTTTAAACAGAACCCAGACTCAGCACTTGACTATAGCACGACTGACAGGTTATGAATTGACACTATTCCAGCCACACATAGAAATCAGGCGCTGCAGCATTCTGAATCCCGTAACATTGTTACTTTCGAGTATGACAGATCCAGCCCCGCATGATTGTATAGAGATCATTAATGCAGTAACCAAGCCTCGACGAGACTTAACAGATGTTCCACTGACAAATCCAGACCTGACACTTTACGTGGATGGTTCATGTATGAGAACAAGTACAGGAGAATTAGTGGCCGCGTATGCAGTGACCACTGAAACTGAAGTTAAAGAAACATATCGTATTGATACACTGTCTGCTCAAGCAGCAGAGCTCATCGCTCTGACCCGAGCCTGTATACTAGCCAAGAACAGAAATGTTAACATATACACTGATTCCCGTTATGCTTTCGGAGTCGTACACGACTTCGGAATGTTATGGCAAGAACGAGGTTTCTTGACCTCTCACGGTGCCAAGATCCAACACGGTCCCCTCATTCAAGCACTGTTAGAAGCAATACATCTGCCTTCAGGCATATCCGTCATGAAGTGTAAAGCACATACTAAAGTTACAGATTCTGTTTCCCAGGGTAACGACCTGGCAGACCAAACAGCAAAACATACTGCATTGACTCACACCCAGACAACTGACGTGACAAAGACAATAGTACCGGCACATTGTATGACAGTTAGGGATCCCACACTAGATGTAATCGATATTCAGACACATTCTACTACAGATGAAATAAAGAAATGGACCGAACTAGGAGGGATCCAGACAGATCAAGGTTGGATGACGAAGGGAAAATCTACATGGTTTCTCCCCGACTCTATGGTTCAAGTCATAATCAATACAGCACATAGTCCAGCACATCTAGGAGAGAAAGCGATGTTAGACAGTTTACAGAATCTCTGGTACAACAAACACTTACGAGCAGCAGCAAAACAGAAAGTGCGTACTTGCATGATCTGTTGTCAGTTCAATCCAGGTAAAAGCGTCCCTGTAGAGCAAGGTGGATTCCATCCTCCCGATCACCCTTTTGAAGTACTCCAGATGGATTATATCCAGATGGACCGTTGTCGAGGATTCAAATATGTCCTCGTAATTGTTTGTGCACTTTCCCGTTGGACCGAAGCATATCCAGTCCCAGATTACACTGCTCCGACCACTGCCAGGCAGCTGGTTCGAGAATTCTTCCCACGGTACGGCTTGCCTCGTGTTGTGTCGTGTACTCAGATAACGGACAGCCATTCTCATCCGAACTCATGAAACAGGTTTCCCTGCTGCTAGGATATCAGTGGAGATTCCATTGTGTCCGACATCCCGAAGCCACTGGCCTTGCAGAAAGGCATAACCAGACACTAAAACACGCCTTGCTAAAGTTTGTAAAGAGAAAGGGGTCGACTGGATAGTCGCCCTGCCAGTTGCATTGTTCTATATGAGAATGGTCGCCCATTCGAGATCAGGACTATCCCCGTATGAAGTGGTCTTTGGCAGACCACCGAATATGTGGGGGACGCCCATCCCTAAGAAAATTACAGATGTTGATTGTAATATGCTGACAGATTACCTTGCCTCCTTGATGTCTGCACTCCAATCATGTCGTTCACAGGTTGCCGCAGCCTTCCCTGACAACACTGATGTAAAGCCACATGATGTCCGTCCCGGTGACACAGTGCTAATTAGGAACTTCGACAGGAAAAGTCCGCTGGAGCCCCGCTGGAAAGAGCCGAAGACCGTCCTTCTTACAACGTGGACCGCTATCAAGGTGGAAGGCCGAAAGGGGTGGATCCACACGAGTCATATTAAAAAATGCAATGAACTGGTGCCAGAAACCGACTCGTCCACCCCCTCCAAAGACTGCCTCGATACTAAAGACTTTAAAGTTACTAAACAAGAGAAAACTCCCCAAGAAGAGTACCGAATGAAACTTCGATCTAGCAAGTCAGACAGTTTAATTGTTTAAGTCCTCCCCTAGGTGAATCGGTTAAATAGTTTCTGACATGTATCCCCTAGATCGAGATAGAGAGAGAGAGAGACAACTCAAGAAACGTACATATTGCAAATCACTCCGCAGTCACTGTATAGTGACATTATTGATTATGTTTTTTCTAAGTCTTCTGATTATTGTTGCCAGTATATTGCTCCCCATATATTACCCTATCTTCAAGCGTGAACAATCTGCTTACAATGTCACTGCCGAACATTCTTTTAGTGAATTACCTCCCCACGAACTCTCTTACAGACTTGCGCTGCGCAACAACACATTCATTAGTATGTTACATCACTCCCATCGGAGTTCTGCCCCTTTTTCCGTACCCGTTCACTCACAATGGCTCCTGTGGTGCATGGTTTAGATTAATTAATTCTTTAGATCCTGATATTGCTGTTTTCAAAGGAAGCTGGGTTTGGGGAAACTTGAACTTAGTTCTGCTTAATGCCTGTTACCCTGACAAGAAGGGACTTCCCATTAGAATAGGAACTGATCTAGAAAATGAAGTATATGGATTAGGTAATTATACCATTAACCTTATGATTCTTACTGTCGAATCCGAAGCTGCACCAGTTCTCCCTGCTATGTCAGTATTACCAGTCACTGGCGATTTATGTGTCAGTAAGAAGGGTTCAGTACACTTAGGTCATAGTAAATGTACTACTGTGGTCGAATTCAGTGACCAAGGCAAATCTTCTTTTAGAGCTACTCGTCATTCCTACTTTGTGTGTGGCCATACCGCATACATACGCTTACCTCCTGATTGGGATGGTACCTGTTGCATTGCATTCCTTCTGCCACCTGTTTTTCTAGCCCCTCCTGATTATCACAGAAATACAAATCTAGTAAAGAATAGACTCCGAAGAGATCTCCCGATTGTCGATTATACTGAAACGGCATGGGAGCAATACACAGATTTCAATAAAGGATTCTTTTTCTTCACAGGCCCCGTCCAAAATAGTAAATTAATACGCAGATTAACTAGAACACTTGAAGCTGTAGTGAATGAAACTGCCTCCGCCCTAGGTAACTTAACAGAGGAGCAGTCCGCCATGCGGGTTGTTGTTCTTCAGAATCGTCTTGTTATTGACGTCATCTTGGCAGATAGAGGCGGAGCTTGTAAGGTCATCGGGTCAAGTTGCTGTGTTTTCATTCCAGAAAACGCGCCAACGGTATACCAAGCTATTACACGTCTTCATAAAATTGCAAGCCTGATACATCAGAATCCAGGCACCTGGACTTGGTCCGGTTGGTTCTGGACAACGTTGACCGCTTGGGGATGGAAGATCCTATCCTTCCTAGGCATTGCCCTTGTCATAGTATTCAGTTGCTGCCTGTGCCTACAGTGTGGGCCAGCGATTTGTGGACTGTGTGCCACATCATGCATTGAACATTCCAGTTTTCTCTCAAAACGTGAAAGGAAGAAAGAAGAGCAAATGATGTTACAAGAACAGACTGATCGATTCATGAGGATCGATATATCATGAAGGGTCCGTAGGGAACAAGGAGGGAATGAGGAAATATAAATTTTATGGTCAAGTAATGTTCCCTTACGTGTACCCCACCGTCTCCATGTACCAGCTTAAAGTGCATGTAACTTCCCTCCTGCGCCAGCTATGAAGACGCAAATACATTTGCGTCCAACGTTAACATGTCCTCTTTCAGACCCACCCTGAATGGGTTGAATATTCAGTTTCTAAATATGCTATGCCAACGTCTTTTTGTGGTGTACTTTACACGTTTTTCAGCTCTGGCGAAGTAGGCCCTGAATTCTGCCATCGAGCCTTTTTTCCTGCTTTCTGACTTCGAAAGCCTCAGCCCAGGCTGTCTCTGTACCCGTGACCTCTGCCTTACTCCCTGCGCGGCTCGCGGCGCTTAGCTCAGCCTGCTTACTGCCAAGACTGTATTCAACCTTCGAATTATCTGTTCCGCTCCTCGAAAATGCATTCCTGCCTACTAGTTTAAGTAAACATTCCCCCAGCTGCAGAGCAAAGGGCCCGGCCTCACTGTCTCCGTGCAAGTAATTCATAGCCTCTGTTACCATGGAAGGCCCATGCCCCCCTCGCTTCTCATGCAGACACTTAGACGCTTATACATGCACTCACAGTCAGTATAGAATAGCTTCTGCCCCAGAGACCTTTTCCGTCTAGATAATATAGTTCCTAAACATCAGATATCAGATATGATAGAGGTACGAGTTGATCTGACATGCCAGACTTCTGTCTCTTTCCGCCAGTGTAAATGTCAAGTCCCCTGCACCCTCCAGCTTCACGTCAATCACACGTCATGCAGCTGCGCGCGCATCCAGGCCTATTATCAAGGGTAGTTTATCTCCGCTTTTTTGGCTTTTAAAAAAAAAAACCAGAGATAAAATTATCTGGCTATTAACTAGCTGTTGCAAACACCAGTTAGCAACATCTAGTAGGAGATAGCAACCATCTTGGGTCCCACTTTGTTTGTCAGTGATATTTATCAGTAATGACATGCCAAGTGGGCGTGCCAAGATGTTAGTGACGAGAAACAGTCGGTAACATTGCTATCTCCAATTACCCACTTTTGGAGATATTTGCGCTAAGCGTGAATATCTCCAAAAGCTAACACCTGCCCCTGAGCAGTTCCTACCTATGTTACTTAATGGTAGGTGGATAACATGACTAAGAGCAGTAGCTCGATAATGCATGAATATTGAAGACTTTACAGCAATAATCATGCATTTCGACTGATTTTTATAGCTTAGCACAGTGGTTCCCAAACTTTTTTGACCTGTGGCTCCCTTGACCTAATCGTCAGTTGGCCGTGGCTCCCCATAATTTTTTTTACCGGTGGGTGGGTGGTATGTACCTCCTGTTATCTTCCTTAAAGTAATTGGGACCCATTCTTTCACTTATCCAACCATCTGTTCACGCATTCTGCCTTCCGCTGTCTCATCCATCCACCTTTACACTTCACTCATCTATCCATCCTTTTGTCCATGTACCCTCATTCACTTACTTATCAATGCTTACATTCACCGTTTCACTAATCCATGCATTCACGATTTCACTTATCAATTAATCCATCCACCCATTCAGTTGCCCATCATCTACCCTTTCATTCATCCATTCATCTATCCTTTCACACACTCATCCACCAATTCACTCACCCATCAGGTGCCCTTTCACTCTTCTTTCCATCCTTTAACACATCCATCCATCCTTTTACCCATCCATCCACCGTTCATCCCATACATCCATCTATTTACCTTTTGTCTCATCCATAGTTCCACTCATTCGCTTATCTATCCATCCTTTCTTTCATTATCTATCCATTCGCCTTTTATTCATCCATTCATCCTTTCAGTAATTCATCCAACCATTTGGACATTCCATACTTATTTACTCATCCACCTTTCCACATTATGAGCTGAGCCTTTGTCTGCAGAGTTGCAGGGAGAAGGGGCGTATCAAGAATGAACTACAGCAAGGGGTGAGGTGCGGTGGGGCAGAGTGCACTATGCCCCTGCACATAGGCAGACTGAAAACGTAGAAGTCAAGAGTCACACATGATGTACAGTGTCAGGATGTGAGGTTAATGTTAAATGGTGTTGTTTCCAGGGCTTTAAGAGGTGTTTAAAAAATTGGGGGGTCTCTTTAAAGGGGGTGTTGGATGTAATTCAGAGGGCAGTTTAAAACACGTAGGCTAAAAATCTGCGCTTAGCATAGTGTTGCGCCCGACTGGTGTTATGTTGTTTCTGTCATTCAATGCAGATATATAATATAGCAAGTATTTTTTCAGCAACAACAAGCCATGACTATTGGCTTTGTCAATGGTTGCTAGTTTGTTAAAATAAAAAAGCAGCAATCATGGCATCGTTGAATATAATATTGTAAATACTTATGTTCAAGAATGATGAGACAGTGAAAGAACGTTAACCTGTTCTTTTAAACATATTTCACAGGCTTCTTTAAATGAAGTGTTCTCTAACATTGTAGCGTGGGCGTTTTACTTTTTTATATCTAACACAATCCCTTCTGTATGCTGAGGCAGGAGGAGCGCCACATGCTTGAACATCCTTGACTGCCCCATTCTCATTCAGTAAGTGGCATCAGCCCGATACAGAACTTCAATGGGCGGGAGGGTCTGCTCCTGTGATGCTGGAGGAGTGCGAGGCCGCTCCAGCAGTGGGAGTGAGGCCTCTCAGAGGGGAGCAGCGCTGCTCCCTGTGATGGCCACAATTACAGATAACAGGGTAGGGACGTCCGTTCAATTTACGGATGGTTAGTCACCCTAGACTGTGCGCGGCGCCCCTGGCACCTCATTACGGCACACTGGGGAGCCGCGGTGCACAGTTTGGGAACCACAGACTTAGGAGATAAACCTTCATATTAGCAAGGCTCCTAAGCGATAAAAATCGCAGCTGCTCGGCGTTAAAAATATCGCCGCTAAACCAACATAGTGATAATTATCGCAAGTTGTTGGTAATATGTCCCGAAGATCGCACATTTGACTTTCGCCGGCTATCGGCGGAATTTTTCACGGTGTTAGTGCGTTAATATCAATGCGAATACATATGTGATAGTAAATCCTGTAACAGCCGGCGATAGTTAACATTACCACGTGAAAATAAGCGATGTTTTCATGCACCATTGTGTGCCTTGTAATTAGGGGACGGGGTGGATTCAGTTTTATTTTCCACACCCCCATGTCAACGCTGCCGAATGCTTGATTAGAGCAGGCTTTGGCAGTCCTACGATAAACAAGTTTATTCCACCTCTTTTTCTCGCAACGCCTGTCTTCGTGATAGGGTCTTTTCCCCTCCAACCACATTTTGCATGTGGTTTGACGTACGCCCACTTTGCATGTCATTAACTTACTGTGCGGCACACATGCAAAGTGGTCTTACGGCAGGCGTTGTAATGCCGTTTTCAATAAGATGCTGGGGAATATTTACAAGGATAGGCAAAACATTAACGCCGCTTTTATCGGCAGAAAACTGCAGATATAGCGGCAATAACGGCCTTGATAATATGCTCTATAAATTGCAATCGAACCTAATGTTAGATATAAAGACAACTAACATAGGTTTCGATTGCAATTCGTAGAACATACTATGAAGGCCATTATCGTCGTTTTATCGGCAGTGTCCTGCCGATGTAACCAATGATAATGTATTAGGTCTCCTTCATAATATGCCCCAAGTATCGTTGCTTTTTTGCATAATTGTCCTGAAAAAAAGCATTGATACTTCAGCTTGTGAATAGAGCTCTTTTTGGTACAATGAGTTAGTTCTGAAAAGAACTTTTTGTTTGTTTTTTTAATTTTGTTTTTTTTTTTGACAAGTTTTATATTGTTTTTGATTTTTAAAACTGGAACCGAAATTTTGAACTGTAAAACTGTGAAACAGGATCAAATTAAAATGAAAAAAATCATCTTCTGTCGAAGCATTGATGATTATTAATTCTTTTTTCAATAAGAGTGAGGCTCTGCTCTCCGTACACAATAATTTCTCCACACAAGTTGCATTTCATATGCACCAATGACAAATATGGTCTTAAGTCCATCTGTGCACTGGATGGAGATGTTGGTCGTCCTCCAGAAGATGTGCTGGCCACATCTGATGGTAGTTGTGTTGCCAGAGCTCTTGTAGATGCCTGTGCAAATTTCTCAGGATGCACTTGTCTCACATGCCTCATCATCGTATGTATCGAAAAGGAATACTTTTTCGAAAGATTTCCTCTTAAAAGAACTGCGTTACATATTGTGCAAGTTACTTTGGGCGCATTCACTTTTTTTGTTCCTTAGGAAAAGTAAAAAATTGCCAGATGAAAGATTCCTTCCTTTTTGTTAAAGGTAGCCGAAAATTTTCTTCAGATTCAGAAGATGAATTCTGTGCGACAGCCATTTCACCAAAGTCTTCGGAAAGGTGTAAAACGTTCTTCTCCCTTGAGAGTAAAAAAGATAGTGAGGGAAGTGGGTGGGATCTGTGAAAATTCCAGAACAGAAACTACTAAGAACCAATTGGAAGTGTTGTTTTCGCGTCACATGACTTGACATGCGCGCATTAGGACGTGTACGCGGTGATAGTACCCGGTCACGTACGTCATTTGGAAGTATCGTCTAATTTACAGAAGGTTCAAAACATGAAAAGGAGGAAAGCTAAACACACCCTGATCTTGTACATCTTCTCAGGGGGCTCCAAGAAGAATATTGTTAAAGTATAAAACTTTTTATGTTTCAAAACGTAAAAAAAAGGCAAGGTACAGTCTCCTTGACCTACTACAACTTCTCTGGGGGGTCTATGAAGAAACTCGATGGGTCGAAAAATACAATGTTTTTCCGAAATAGATAGCGGGGTGCGCGCACCCGGTCGCGCACGAAAGTTTACAACGGCGTTCTCCTCAATTTACTGACAAATTTCAAAGCGTTCAAAATAAGGCAAGGTAGAGACTCCTTAATCCACTAGAGCTTTACAAGGAGTCCCTAAACAACTCTGCCAGTCAAGAAAACTGTTTTTTTCGGATAAAAACATTTGCTGAAATTCATTGATAAAACTATAGGTTGCAATCACGATATAGTTAATAATTAGCATTTAAAAAACCTATGAAATTCACTGAAAAAACCATAGGTTTTAAACCCGTTATAGTTAGGAAGTAGCATTTAAAAAAACCTATGAAATTCACAAAGAAACATAGGTTTTAAACACGTTATAGTTAGGAAGTTGCATTTAAAAAACCTATGAAATTCACTGAAAAAACCATAGGTTTTACACACGTTATTGTTAGGAAATAGCATTTACAAAACCTATGAAATTCACTAAAAAAACAATAGGTTTGACACATGTTATAGTAAGCTGGACATTTCACTGATATAAAACCATTGAAATTCCCCCGTTATAGTTACTTCAGCTAACTATAACTTGGGCGCTCGCAATGCACTGCTGATGACTTCACATATTACATCACTCATGACATGGTCAGTGACATCACTCATGACATCACTGATAACATCTAAAATGACATTACGCATAACATCATTTTTGTAGAAGAGTGACAGACCTTTACTCACCCTAATATAATCTTTATTACACACACTAAAAAAATAGAAAATAACATTTTAAATAGAATAAGCATACGAAAGCCACTTAGAACTCACCTATTTAGTAATTTGAAAATATATATACACAACCACTTATTCATGAACACACATATACAGTCACTCATATATTAAATACAGTGATTCATATATGTATTCAGTCATCATATGTTCTAATACATTGATACATCCAAATCATCCTGTTACACACCGACACTCAACCATAGAGTTACTCACACATAACTTATATTTATTACGTTAGAACATATGTACTTAGTCAGAAAAAGACTATTAAAAACGTAATTCATTCACTTACACATTAATATATACATTCATACAGAAAAGAAAGAAATAGTAACCTATATATCTACTACCCACATACAGTTATTCACTCATACAGTGTAGGACATATGCTGCCTACAACACATAGGAACAGTATGTCACTCATTCATGCATGTATGCAGTATGTAAGATCTCCTAATGTAGCATATTAACACTTAGACACTCAGACACTCTCACTAATAATCAAACAAACAATAACCTATATAGACATAATGTATTAGTCATATAGCTGCTCACCAACACATGCAGCCACTTAAACAGAAACTGACACAGGTATGTATATATTTAAACAATACTCACTAACCCATGTACTCATTAAGATATACTTAATCAGTCAGTTATACAATCTATTTTTCACCAGAAAAGCAACCGTTTATACACTTATATACTCAATTCTTCTTCCACCAATCTTCAGATATACATATATAAAATATATGTAATTTTCAGAACTAACCCATTTAATAGATGATGTCATGAGTGATGTAATATGTGAAGTCATCAGCAGTGCATTGCGGGCGTGCGAGTTATAGTTAGCTGAATTTCAATGGTTTTATATCAGTGAAATGTCCAGTTAACTATAACATGTGTCAAACCTATGTTTTTTTCAGTGAATTTCATAGGTTTTGTAAATGCTATTTTCTAACTATAACGTGTGTAAAACCTATGGTTTTTTCAGTGAACTTTATAGGTTTTTTAAATGCAACTTACTAACTATAACGTGTTTAAAACCTATGTATTTTTTTAGTGAATATATATATATATATATATATAAAAACCAACTTACTAACTATAACGTGTTTAAAACCTATGTATTTTTTTTGTGAATATATATATATATATCCTTTCAGCGTGCAATTTATTTAGTACACAGAGTGTCAAACAACACCCGACGCGTTTCGGTGCAGCCGCACCTTGATCACGGGTAACGGTGTTTACTCATGTCACAATTTTAAAGTGAAAAAAATATATAAACATAAACGTAGGACTACTCGTCCTCACAACAGTTTTTCATACCACTATATGGCAGCCATATTTAAATGTGTGGTGAGCACAGGCAAAGTATACATATATATATATATACGAACCTTGTTGGGAACATTTTTAAGAGATTTTCAAAAAAGTATTGTAACATTTAGATAAATAAGTTACATGTGGGCGCCCCAAAGCAAAATAAATCGAAACAAAGTCACGCATTTGCGAGTTGTAGCCCCAGTGGGCAAATGTACCAGTACATTGATACATGTATCGTGACAATTCTGCCCCAGTGGGCGTAATGTTTCAGTGTGCTGAATTGAGCCCCAGTGGGCATGAGTGTCTCATTATAATGTCCTCAAACTCACAAGGTTAATCACAACTTTTCAAGTATATAGTCCTGTGGATCCATCCAAACAAAAAACAGCTGCAACCAGTGGTTTTACATCATCCCAGTGCGGCAACATATGTGTCTCCTACGAACATAAAGAAATAGTGACTTTAAAACATATACAAATATTCAAAAAACATCCAAGACAGCTTCACATTCATGTTTAAATTAGTACAGTGATTCTTATTGCTAGAGTATTGTCAGTGCAGTAGGTGCATAATATCGGCTCTTAAATTAAGTGGACAGCTAACTCCTCGTCCTTATTCAAACCCAGAGGTTGTACAGTGTCGTACTTTATTATGAACCTTGATTCAAGCTGTCGCAGTTGCCTAAGTCTATCACCACCTCTTTCAGACGGTGAGACCCTATCCAACGCACAAAACTTGAGTTCACTTAGACTTTTTTCATGAAAGTCCTTAAAATGCTTGGCTATGGGGTAATTCTTGTCCTCATTAGTTATTGCCCTCATGTGTTCTAACACACAATTTTTGCAAGGATGTTTTGTACTCCCAATGTACGTTAGTGGACATGAACATTGGAGTGCATAGACACAATAGTCAGACTTGCAAGTGAGGTGTTTAAGGATTTTAAAAGGTTTGCTGTTTCTAGACAAAATTATTTCCTTTCTGTTGACACTATTTTTACAGGCTTTGCAAGAGCGACAGGTAAAGAAACCTTCTATCTTTCTAGTGTCTTCTTTCTCCTTCACCATGTTGCTGCAAAGCACATCTCTCAGGGCTGGACATTTCCTGTAGGTAATCAAGGGCTGATTACCAACAGCTTTTTTGAGTGTTCCATCTAACTGTAGGACATGCCAACATTTTTTCAGACTCTTTCTGACCTGCCATGTTTGGTCTGAGTATGTAGTAATGAATCTAAGTGGTCCATCCTCACTGTTACCTGCTGGTTTGGATACGAGGAGATCACTCCTACTTACATCCCTGACTTTGTTACAGGCTTGGTCGACCACTTTGGCCGTATAGCCGCGCTTCCTGAATCTGTCCTTCATGATGTTCATTTCCTTTTCAAAGTCTGTGTTAGTTGCGCAATTCCTTTTGGCACGTAACAGTTCACCAAAAGGTATGCTGTGAATCAGGTTCTTCGGGTGACAGCTTGACGCATGTAGTATGCTGTTGCCTGCTGTAGGCTCGTGATCAAGGTGCGGCTGCACCGAAACGCGTCGGGTGTTGTTTGACACTCTGTGTACTAAATAAATTGCACGCTGAAAGGACCTGGGCTCGAGTAACTTCTTTGGTGGCAAAGTCGTTTGATTGAATATATATATATATATATATATATATATATATATATATATATATATATATATATATATATATTACCTACTGGGGGTCGCCAGTAGGTAGTTATAGTTAGGATTTTTTGCAATGCATAATCTCAACATTCTATTGGGAATAACTTTGCCGCCGGTTGAGGAATCTATCTCGCGGTGCTCAGGTCCTTCCCTGAAAGTTTGGGGGGGATTCGTCAAGCGGGGGCCGAGATAAAAGGGGGGTCCCAAAACGTGTTTTCCCCATGTTAATTTCCATAGGGCGGTCGACCTCACTTTTAGCCCGAACGGCTGAATGGATTTCCACCAAACTTGGCAAAATTGTAGGGACTGGTAGCCCGATGTGCCTTTTCTATGTCTCAAGATATGTGCTCTAGTGGTTTTTGAGTAATTTAGGTTAAAAAAAATATATATATCTATAGGCGCGCTCCGGTACGTGCACCGTGGAGCGCACCGGGCGTGCTACGCGACTTGCGCACGGAAAGCTGATTGGCTCACGGGTGTCTGTAAACATTCAAAACAGTCCGGACCGGCTACCATCTTGTTTCTCGGTAGGATCGAGACACAAGAGGTGGCAAAAAAAAGGGAGAAATGACCATAAGGGGGCAGAGTAGACCCCCTGACCCCCTAGGTTTGATATGGGGGCTATAAAAGGGCCCGCGGGGCAAAAAAAAAAAGAATTCGATTTGCGCGGGGGGAGCGCCCGGTATGCGCTCCGGGGAGCGGACCGGGGAGCATAGCATGGGGAAAATCCAGTTTATTCACTGTGTCACCTCTACGACCCTTTATTGCGTCAATACGTCCCTTTTGCATACATTACACTTGACGTAGGTATAATGTGGCGCAGGGGCTTACAAAGTGATGCAACTACCTAGATGCGTCACTTTGTAAATATGACTGAATAAGGTGCATTTTTTTTTTTTTATTTCTTTATTTCGGCCACTTTGGCCATAAAAGACACACATATATACATACATAAAACATAGGATCATAACAATATACAAATAAAGGAGTTTTAAAAGAGATTGTCTCTTAAAATACAAAATTCATTTCTGGCATCCTCATTAAAAAACACCAAGTGCTTCATTTCATTTTGCAACTGGAATCTAAGCATATACAAAGTTACTACTCAGAGTACTTGACCAAATTTCCTGCGAGCAATATACACAGAATAAAGAAACCTACTAATACTAAAAACAATAGGCTGAAAAGTATTAGTTTTGATAATCCTATACGCCGTGATACAAGATCTTGTTCCTAGGAGGGTGCACATGGGTTTGATCCATCTTTTTCGCGCTTTCGAGTATGCTTTACAGATAAACAGCATATGGACCTCATCCTCCGTACAAGAATCTAAACACATAGAACATTTCCCATGTGTAACATTTGGACATTCCAGTTTTCTCTTACACCAACGTTCTATATTGGAATTCAGCATAAAATTCCCGTACCTGAATTTCAGAAATAGAGACTTTGCAAGGGGAGGCTCTATTTTGTCTAAGAAAACTTCAAAGGAAGGTTCATCTTTAAAGGTTAAGAATTCTTGGGTTAAGGACCCAGTTCTATTTTCATTCGCTAACCTGTTAGTTGTATAGGACCAGAAAGCTCGTTTCACCATAGACTTGGCGAATGGTGATAAGTTATCTGGATTCTCCCACAATTGTGGCAAGCCCAGAATTGCGAGCCATTTTTTAATATGTCTGAGTCATAAAATGGAATGGAAAGAATCTAAATCCAATATCTCTTGAAGGCCCTTCCTATAATCGGCTAGTTCTGAGGTAGACCATATCCTTATCCAGAACATTAATGGTCTGATGGTTATAAGATTATCAGTTCTTTTAAAATTCAGATCAAGTTGAAGAGGGATCAACGGTGTACTAGTGGGTACCCTTACAATTGTTCTCATAAATTTGTTATCCAGACCATGGAAGCTATCCCTTGCCCAAGGTCCCCATATCTCAGCCCCGTAAAGGGCAGCAGATTGGATTTTAAATTTATAAGTTCAAGCACAGGAGTCACACTCTTTCTTATACTAGCATTAAGTTTGCTGATAACTGGCTTGACATTGTGGGCATAGGACACCTTGCTTTTCTCAATTTGGGCCTTCCATGTCAGATTTGAGTCAAGTACAACCCCCAAGTAGGAAAAGTTATCAACAGTTTCTAAAATTTGACCATTCAGATTCAGAGTCCCTCTATCCGGTTTACAGGGATTCAATGTCATACACTTGGTTTTGTCTAATCCTTTCTTCGCACAATAAATACTAAAGGAGTTCAAGAGTGCCTGGAGGCCTTTCTTAGTTTGGGATATTAAGATGGTGTCATCCGCGAAAAGCAACGCAGGCACCCTTTCTCCATTTAGCTGAGGTGAGTCATTGGCACAGCCATTCAAATGATCAGGGATATCGTTAACAAATAATGAAAATAGGGTGGGGGCCAGGACGCATCCTTGACGGACACCGCGCTCAATTGGAATATTATGCGTCAGTTCACCATTTGGACCCCACCTAATGTTGGCATGATTCCTAGCATGCAACTCGACTATTTGAACCAGAAGACACCCTGGCAGACCGGCTTCACTTAGGGATCTCCAGAGTAAGTTGCGAGGGACAAGGTCAAATGCCGCTCTCAGATCTACGAAAGCAACGTACAAATGACCTTTCCTAATATGTACATATTTCCAATATATACAACAGAATCTGAAGACCTGGTCTATGGTGCTGGTCTTGCCCCTAAACCCGGCTTGAAACTTTGTAAGTATTGTTTTTTCCTCCAGCCAGTCATTTATCCGAAATAATAAATGCTTAGCATATAGTTTTTGCAGGGTGTCCATTAGACTAATTGGTCTATAGTTTGATGGCACAGATCTATTTCCCTTTTTAAAAATTAGAACAACTTCTGCTGCGCGCTAGCTATCGGGAAATTGACAATTATTAGATAGAGCGTTGAACAGACGGTTTATATATGGAGCCCAAACTTCAGTTTTGTGTTTGTACAAGTCACCCGGTATTTTGTCGGGGCCAGGAGCTTTACTGTTTTTTAATTCACTGATTGCCCTTTTCATTTCATCTAATGTGAAATCAAGACATTCAATCGGTGGAGGCAACCATGGAGTCTCATCAAAACCACTATCGTATTGCTTATAAAGAGATGTGAAGTGTGTCACCCAAGTCAGTTCGTCTAAAAAAGTATCCTTCACAGCTCTACCTGCGTGGCCCTCATTTGCAACCAGCCTCCAGAAACCAACATTGTCCTTAGATTTGGCAGCAACCAACGTATCTGCCCAGATCGACTCTTCCCATAGTTTTTTTGAAGTCCTTTGGGTGTGCTTGTATGCTTCCCTTGCGAGTCTGACATCATCCTTTGATTTGTTTTTAATAGCAAACAGGAGCTCCCTCTTGGCCATCCTACAAGAACGGTCATACCATAGTTTACCATGACATCCGACTCTTACATTTTGTGCATTTTTTACAGCACTGGTGCGTCACAAAAAGTGACGCAAAGGTGGCGTTAAAGTGACCCATGGCCTCATAAATGAGGCCTTCAGTCTTCTAGTCATGTATAGTGTATATAGATGGCTGAATTACTGAATTGGTTGTTGTAACTGGTAGGGGTATCTCTATGTTTTTGAAAATGTTAGTTTCTATTTTTGAATATGTGTTTCAAGGGTTACATTACACTGAAAGGAGGTCTGTCACTCTGTCACAAGGATGATGTCATCAGTGATGTCATGAGTGATGTCACTGACCATGTCATGAGTGATGTAATATGTGACATCATCAGCAGTGCATTGCAGGCGTGCAAGTTATAGTGAGTCCAACTAACTATAGCGTGGGAATTTCAATGGTTTTATGTCAGTAAAATTTCCAGGTAACTATAACTGGTGTGAAACCTATGGTTTTTTCAGTGAATATATATATATATGCAAAGTGCATAGATGTGTGAGTACATGATTCACTGGATGTATGGGTTCAGGAGTGCATCTGTGAAGGGCTGTATGGGTGGGGGAGTGTGTGTATGGGTGTGTTGGTGAGTGTTTAGATGTCTCAGTGGTACATGTTCGAGTAACTACATATGTGAAAGACAGTATATGTGAGTGTTGGACTATATAAATGACTACATGTGAGAGTGATTGATTGTGAGAGTGGCTGTATGGATGAGTGTGTGTTTGTGTCAATGATTGTATAAGAGAGTAAGTATGTGTTAGTATCTGTATGAATAAGTGAGGTGGTGTGTGAATAATTGTGTGTGTGTGAGTAAATGGGAGGGTGGTTGACTCTAGGGGTGAGTGGCGGTGTTTGTGTGTCTGTATAGATGTCAGAGTGCATATGATAGTGCTGTATTGATGAGTGACTGCATGTATGAGTGACTGTGTGGGTGAATGAGTATATGTGTGTGTAGACCTAGTAATCAGTGAGTGGGTATGTAGTTACTGGTAGTGGTGTGTCTTTGGTTTCGCAAATGGTAGTCTGTATTTTAGAGTGGGACTATCAAAGTTTATATTAGGGTGTGAAGAGGTGCATCAGATTACCACGTGGATGATGTCATCAGTGCTATCATCAGCAATGTCATTTGAGATGTAATTAGTGATGTCACTGACCACATCATGAGTGAAGCAATATGTGACGTCATCAGCAGTGCCTTGCGGGGGCACGAGTTATAGTTACCTCAACTAACTATAACGGCTGAATTTCTCTGGTTTTGTACAACTGAAATGACCAACTATCTATAAAGTCCCTGAAACCTGTGTTTTTTTCATTTGATTTCCAAGGTTTTCTAAATGCTAATTTCTAACTATAACGTCCCTGAAACCTATGTTTTTTTCAGTGAATTTCAAAGGTTTTTTTAAATGCTAATTGCTAACTATAACATCCCTGAAACCTATGGTTTTGTCAGTGAATTTCAAAAGTTTTATAAATGCTAATTAATAACTATAACATGCCTGAAACCTATGTTTTTTTCCAGTGAATTTCTAAGGTTTTTTAAATGCTAGTTTCTAACTATAACGTCCCTGAAACCTATGGTTTTTTCAGTGAATTTTAAAGGTTTATTAAATGAAAATTCCTAACTGTAACATCCCTGAAACCTATGTTTTTTTCAGTGAATTTCAAAGGTTGTTTTAAATGCTAATTTCTAACTATAACGTCCCTGAAACCTATGTTTTTTTTCAGTGAATTTCTAAGGTTTTTTAAATTCTGATTAATAACTATACCGTCCCTGAAGCCTATACATTTTTTGTGAATTTCTAAGGTTTTTTAAATGTTAATTTCTAACTATGCCTACACAGGTAGGACATATGCAGAAAGAGGAAGAAAGGTACAGAAAGAAGCAAAAGATATACAGAAAAAACCAACAGAGGTGCACAAAAAGGCCTTGTTGCAAAGTCATGCTTTGCCCCCAACTTTTTGCTGACTGGTACTGGTCGTAACTGACCAGGCCTGGAGCCAATGCTATTATAAAAGACACTTAGAATAAAGTGAAAACACTTACATACACTGGGGTACACTACGGGTTGGGGTACACCTGTGATTGGCATGACCTCCCCTGTAAGGCCCTAGTAGATAATAGGGCAGGGGGATTAAAACTACCTCTAAATCAGAGGTGCAGAAAAAAGCAAGAGCAGTGCAGAAATAACCAACAGTGTAGAAAGAGGCAAGAGGGGTACAGAAAGAGGCACGAAAAGTACAGAAAGAAGCAAAAGTGGTGCAGAAAAAGGCACGATAACTGCAGGAAAAGGCAATAGGGGTGCAGGAAGAGGCAGGAGAGGTACACAAAGAGGCTAAAGGGGTACAGATAGAGGCAAGAGGGATGCCGAAAGAATCAAGAGAAGTGCAGAAAGAAGAAACAGAGGTGCTTAAAGAGGCAAGAGGGGTGCAAAAAGAAGCAACATAGGTGCCGAAAGAGGTAAGAGAGCTGCAGAAACAGGCAATAAAGATACAGAAAGAGGGAACAGGGGTGCAGAAAGGTGAATGAAGGATACAGAAATTTGAAAGAAAGGTGCGGAAAGAAGCAAGAGTAGTGCAGAAAGAATCAGGAGAAGTGCAGAAAGAAGAAAGAGAGGTGGAGAAATAGGGAAGAGGGTACAGAAAGAGGCATGAGGGGTGCACATTTTTAAAAATGATGTGCAGAAAGAGGCAAAGGCAGTTCTGAAAGAACTAACAGTGGTGCAAAAAGAGTCAAAAAGGGTACAGAAAGTGATAGCAGAGATGCACAAATTGGCAAGAGAGGAACAGAAAGAGGCAGGAGGGGTGCAGAAAGAAGGCAGAGAAATATAGAAAGAAGCAACAGAGGTGCTGAAAGAGGTGCAAGGGGTGCAGAAAGAGGCAAGAGAAGGGCAGAAAGAAGCAAGAGAGGTACAGAAAGAAACAAGCGAGGTACAGACACAGGCAGGAAAGGTGCAGAAAGGGAGCAAGGGTGCAAAAAGAGGCAAGAGAGGTACAGAAAGAGGGAAGAGGGTGCAGAAAGAGACAAGAGGGGTGCAGACTAAAGCAAGTGAGGTGCACAAAGCGGCAACAGAGGAGCAGAAATACATTAGAGAAATGAAGAAACAAGCCAGAGAAGTGCAGAAAGAGACAAGATAATTGCTGAAAGAAGCTACAGAAGTGTAGAAAGAAGCAAGAGAAGTGCAGAAAGAGTCAAGTGAGGTACAGAGAGAAGCAAGAGCAGTGCAGAAAGAACCAACAGAGGTGCACAACGAAGCAAGAGGGGTCCAGAAAGAGGTAGGAGAGGTGATCAAAGATGCAAAGAATGTACAGAAAGAGGTAGGAGGGGTACAGAAAGAAAGAAGAGAAGTACAGAAAGAGCAAGGGAATTGCTGAAAGAAGCAACAGAGGTTTAGAAAGAAGCAAGAGAAGTGCAGAAAGAGGCATGTACGGTGCAGAAAGAAGCAAGAGCAGTACAGAAAGAAACAACAGAGATGCAAAAAGAGGCAAGAGGGTTCAGAAAGTACAAGAGAAGTGCAGAAAGAAGCAACAGTGGTACAGAAAGAGGCAGAAGAGGTACAGAAGCAGGCAGGAATGGTACAGAAAGAGCGAACAGGGGTGCAGAAAGATGCAAGAAAGATACAGAAAGATAAAAAAGGGGTGCAAAAAGAGGCAAGATGAGTGCAAAAAGAAGCAAGTGAGGTGCAGAAAGAGGCAACAGAAGTGCACAAAGATGCAAGAGAGATGCAGAAGCAAGCAAGAGAAGTGCAGAAAGAAGCAATAGAATTGCTGAAAGAAGCAACAGAGGTGTGGAAAGAAGTAAGAGAAGTGCAGAAAGAGGCAAGTGAGATGCAGAAAGAGACAAGAGAAGTGCAGAAAATGACATGAAAACAGCAGAAAGAGGCAAGAGGGATACAATAAAGGGAAGAAGGGTGCAGAAAGAAAAGAGAGGTGCAGACAGAAAAAAAGAAAAATACAGAAGGAGTCTGGAGAACTGCAGAAAGAGGCAAGAGAGTTGCAGAAACAGGCAAAAGGGGTACAGAAAGAGGGAACAGGTGTGCATAAATTTGCAAAAGATGTGCATAAAGAAGCAAGTAACAAAAAGAAAAGGGAATGGCCCAACTATCCAAGGGACAGGGTACCAAGAAATGGAATATCAAAAGTCACAATTCCCTTGGAATATTACAAACTACAGTCACACTCAATAGTTCATGCTTCAGACTACATCCATAAGTAGTGCCACAGAGGTGCAAATCCCATGGTTCTCAATGCCAAACACACCATAATTCTAAAAAACCCCAGGAAAGTATTATACAAGAAAATATACATTTATTCGCGGTCAAAAGGTTAAAAACATGAAAAACTATTTGTCATTACACATTACACATCTAGTAATTCCAAATACAATTCATTTGCATTAAAAATCATACACAATATACATCAAAAAGAGACAAAAAAACGTGATATTATGATACATTAAAGAAAGTGAATTCATTGATATCTCTTGTAACTTGGTCAGAGTCATGTATGACAAGTGCTGACAAAGTGGTTCCTTGAATTTAACTATATTCGTAGCGTCGACGCATTTTGGTGTATTACTCAATATGCACCACCTTTATCAAGATTGTAAATGATATTTGTCTCTTTCACAAATCTCATATGTATCTAAAATATGTAGGTTCCTGTGCTAGAGAAACAAAGGCCCGTGATTCACAATCGGGATTCTATTCTTATGGGATGACAACCTTCTGTATTAAAATGTGTACCAAGTCACCCAAATAAAAAAACTGGAGATCTGGGCAAACTTGCACTGATATACGGTTAATCCTATGAGTTTATTGATCTGGCATGCCTCAGGAATTATACTGGCATGAATTCGTCTCCAAGTGTCCATATAAACAATCAAAGGAATCACCAAGGTACGGGCCCCATGTACGGAGAACACTCTTTTCTAGTAATGGACGCCTACTCGCAATCTGCTTCTCGTCTGTATCGGGGTGCCTACCTGCAGCTGCTGCTGAGGGTTCCCCTCTCCCCCCCCATCGATTGTGGGCTTTGGTGATGTTGGGGCCTAACTTGGGGAAGACCGGTTGTCTAGTCGGGTGGCGTACGTGTGTGCCTGCCCCCTCTTTCAGCCTGGAGGTCCAGGATCTCGTGCTGGGTGCCTGTGGAAGAGTCTTGGAGTCTTGTCCCATGGAGTTGCCCTAAGGGCCGCCACTGTTTCGTGGGGTGTGCTGTTCTGGTGATCGGTCACCCCCCTCCATCGTGGGGACTGGGAAGGGATCGGCTGCCATACCGGGTGGCTGGGCGCTGGCGTAGGCGCTGCTGTGTGCGTGCCCCCTGACTCCCCCAGGCGAGCGCCTCCCCCTGCCTCTTGGGTCCATGGGCAGGAACCAAGCTTCCCAGGCCAGTGGGCCCTCAACTCAAACGAAAATGGACCAATTTACCAAGCCTGACCGGGATTAAGTATGGGCTAATTTTGCGGATCTGCGGTCCGCGAATTTGGGCGAAATGGCAAAAAATCTGCGACTTTGCGGATTTTCCCGCGAACTCGCAGATTTTTTGGGCATTTGCACAAATAATGAGACCACGTGTGTCTGTAACTTTGCCCCCGTGCCGAAAGGCGCCAAGGTCCCTCGAGTGAGCTGTCCATCATAGTGAGGAAGACGTTAGTGAGTGTGTGGAGGGGCCAAACGGGCAGGGCTTCTATGCGAGTTCACATGTCTCTTGTTTATAAAGGGTCAGAGACCGATCAGAGCAGCAGATGAGAATAAAGCAGGCTCCTGGTCACAGGATGTACACAGGGATTGCGCTCGAGAAAATTGTGGATGCAAAGACCTCCATCTAGGATTACATCTAATTGTAGGCGGTAGATATGGGGAGGAAGCACACCTGGACCATGCTCACTAGTTGTTTGGGCTGATTATTGAGCTTCAACTCAGGCATGTGCAAAAAAATCTGCCCGCGAGCGAATTTGCTAATTTTTGGGCAATTTCGTGAGATTCGTGGATCGCGAAATTGCAGAAAATTCGCAAATTCCGCACACCTGCCTAGCCTCGACCGTGCTCACTAGTTGTTTGGGCGCCGAGGTCCCTCAAGTGAGCTGTCCATCATAGTGAGGAAAGGGCGGGAAAACGTTGCATACCCTAGTATGTGTGGGGCAGGGCTTCTATGCGAGTTCACATGCCTCTTGTATATAAAGGGTCAGGGACCGATCAGAGCACCAGATGAGGAGAAAGCAGCCTCCTGTTCACAGGAAGAACATGGGGATTACACTAGAGAAACTCGTGGATGCAAAGACCTCCATCAAGTATTATATAATTGTAGGCGGTAGATATGGGGAGGAAGCACACCTGCCTAGCCTCGACTGTGCTCACTAGTTGTTTGGGCGCCGAGGTCCCTTGAGTGAGCTGTCCATCATAGTGAGGAAAGGGTGGGAGAACATTGCACACCCTAGTGTGTGTGGGGCGGGGCTTCTCTGCGAGTTCACATGCCTCTTGTTTATAAAGGGTCAGGGACTGATCAGAGCACCAGATGAGGAGAAAGCAGCCTCCTATTCACAGGAAGAACACAGGGATTGTGCTAGAGAAACTTATGGCTGCAAAGACCTCAATCAAGTATTATCTAATTGTAGGCAGTAGATATGGGGAGGAAGCACACCTGCCTAGCCTCGACCGTGCTCACTAGTTGTTTGGGCGCCGAGGTCCCTCGAGTGAGCTGTCCATAATAGTGAGGAAAGGGCGGGAAAACGTTGCATATCCTAGTGTGTGTGGGACGGGGCTTCTATCCGAGTTCTCATGCCTCCTGTTTATAAAGGGTCAGGGACCGATCAGAGCATCAGATGAGGAGAAAGCAGCCTCCTATTCACAGGAAGAACACGGGGATTGCTCTAGAGAAACTCGTGGATGCAAAGACCTCCATCAAGGATTATCTAATTGTAGGCGGTAGATATGGGGAGGAAGCACACCTGCCTAGCCTCGACCGTGCTCACTAGTTGTTTAGGCACCAACGTCCCTCGAGTGAGCTGTCCATCATAGTGAGGAAAGGGTGGGAGAAGGTTGCATACCCTAGTGTGTGTGGGGTGGGGTTCTATGCGAGTTCACATGCCTCTTGTTTATAAAGGGTCAGAGACGATCAGAGCACCAGATGAGGAGAAAGCAGCCTCCTGTTCACAGGAAGAACACGGGGATTGCGCTAGAGACACTTGTGGATGCAAAGACCTCCATCAAGGATTACATCTAATTGTAGGTGGTAGATATGGGGAGAAAGCACACCTGGACCGTGCTCACTAGTTGTTTAGGTTGATTATTGAGCTTCAACTCGGGCATGTACAAAGAAATCTGCCCGCGAGCGAAGTTGCACATTTTTGGGCAATTTCGTGAGATTCGTTGATTTTGCGCCCATACTTAACCGGGATCCGGCGGTAGGGGCTGCGACGACACCTGGGGCGACTGGAGGAGACCTCTCCATTATCCTGCAGGTGATCAGTGCATCGCAGGCCTCTGTCGAAACCAAGATCGGGGAGGTGCCGGTTGATGTGGCAAAGATCCGGCAAGACCTCCGTAATGCCACGGCACGTATTACAGAGGCAGAATCCCGTCTCTCCATGGTGCAAGATGATCTGGCCATGCTTAAATCCCAGATGACCCTTCTGCAGGCCCAGACCACGGAGTTACATCGCAGGGCCGAGGACGCCAAAAATAGGGCCTGGAGAAACAACCTACGCCTCCTGGGTCTCCTGACATCTTCATCGAGACTTGGATCCGATCCTGGGTCCCCAATGAAAAGCTCTCCCCCTGGTTTGCGGTGGAGCGAGCTCACCACTCTATTGCTCCTAAACCCCCTCCTGGGTCTCCGTCCCGCCCCATAATTCTTCGAGTCTTCAATTTCAGGGACAGGGACGCGATTCTGCAGGCTGCCAGGGTGCACGGTGAAGTGCACTTCTTAAATTCCAAGATCATGATCTTTCCGGACTACTCTAGAGAAGTGCAGACACAACGCCGGTCTTACGATGAGGTCAAGCAGAAACTCAGAGCCATGGGCCTCCGCTATGGGCTTCTCTTGCCGGCCCATCTTAAGGTTTTCTTTCAGGAAAAAAACCTTCTTTGACACTCCACAGGCGGCATGGACCTGGCTTACGGAAGAGCGGCCCTCCTACCTGGTACGACTCCCCCGTCCCGAAGGCCACGGGCTGACCCGGCCAGGAGGTGCCCAAGGCGCGGTAGCCCCGCATGGGGTCCAGGCGGCGGGGCAACCAAAGGGGGGGAGCTCTTGATTGCCGGGGGCAGGACCCCGATGCTCCACGAGTCCGGTGGCCTTGAGTAAGAGGGCCTCCTCCCCCACCCTGGTGTCCTCCCTCATCGACATGGGTAGTGCCCCGCGATCAGATGTAGCCCATCGGAGGGCCATGTCAAACTCAGACCTGTCGGGCAGTCCCGTGATCTGTGGCTCTGGCGGGGAGGAGGGGGTGTGACCCAGGGTACAGTGTGTATGCCTGCATTCTTTAACCTTCAGGGCCTGAAATGATGCACCCACCTTTGGCCTCGCTACGGGGGCTCTCACTTGGCTCTGCATGAAGATCCGGCCAAGATTCACCGTCTTACTGCCATCCTGAACTTGACTCATCTTGCGACTTATGGTTATTCACTCCATGTTTCTTTATTGTGGGCATGCATCCGTATATATGGAGGGGGGTCCGATTCAGCCATGCTCCTGACTGATTGTGTGCTAACCGTTTTAGAGTAGCGAATCACCTTTTGGGGTGTACTTTGTAGTAGGGGTTCTGGGCAACAGATGTTTCCACTTCAGAAGTGTAAGGTGGGGGGAGTTGGGGGGGTTGGGAGGGACGGGGGACCGTTGTTCCTCGCTTGTTTGTTTTGTTTTGCCGCCTATGGGCCGCTGGTTGCAGTTCTTCTGGATACCCATGTTTCTCTGACTGATCCGCAGTTGACACGCAGCTCACTTCTTCCATCAGTTTATTGTTTTTGGCCGCCTATGGGCCGCCATCGGAGGCACCCTTTGGTAGTTATGTTCCCCTCTCCTTTACGTTCCACAGCTGATGGGCAGATCACCGTCTTCCATAGCCCCGCTTATGGGCACGGGCTCGGGTGGGTGTTCCCCTCCGGGTGGGTAGGGTCCCATGTTTATTTATTTATTTAATTATGCGTTTTTATATAGTGCGGACTTTGCCCGAAGGTGTCAGAGCGCTTCACAAAAGGAACAGAACTTATACAAGAAAACATTACAATTGAACAAATTACAAAAGCAAAAGTTACATTACATGAGGCAAAAGTGACAATTGTGAGTGAACAAAATACAAGAGGTAGCAAACGGTGCATTACAGGAGGAAAAAGTGACATGTGTGCAGGTTACAAAAGCGTACAAAGTACAAGTAGAGGTATAATACTGCAATAAATGGAGGAAACTCAAACACAAGAACAAACGTTACGTAGGCAATGGTGGTACTTGTGCAAGTATCGAAAGCAAACAAAAAGTAAGAGGTAGCAAACAGTGTGTTACAAGAGAAAAGTGACGTGTGCATGTTACAAAAGAGTACCAAACACAGGTAAAAGGGTAGTACTGCAATAAATGGCAGTCTCTCAAACCACAAGAACACACTGGGAAGGCACTTCCATAGTCATGGAGAATAGAAATTTTCTATACTCAAAGGTCTTCCTTCAGATAATAGAGGGCATGAATTAACTTTGGAAGTGTCTTTGAAGGAGGAGAATTTTGAGGTCAGTTTTGAAGGCCTGGGAGGAGGTGGTGGTCCGAAGCTGAGGCGGAAGTGAGTTCCAGATTCTCACTGCATTGCCTGAAAAGGATTGGGCCATTGATCTTTCCTTCTTGAAAGTGGGAGGTTCAAGCAGTAGATTTTCCGCATTTCGTGATGGTCTAGAGCATGGGTACTCACAAACTTTCTCTCGGGGGCCAAATTTACAGTGTGGTTTGTGGCCGAGGGCCGCACTGGTGGGGGCGGGGTCAGTGGGGGAGGGGGCGGGTCTAGAGCAAAATAAAAACTGAGACCATGAGGTTGAACACAGGCCCCTGCAGCGGACGCCTTCGTCCACTGAGTCACCAGACCCGTCACATACACATTTCTCTCTCTCTCTCTCTCTCTCTCTCTCTCTCTCTCTCTCTCTCTGTCTCACTCCCTCTCTCTCTCACCCTCTGCTACCCTCACTCTGTCTCTCTCTCTCCCTCCCTGTCTGACTCCGTCTGTCTCCCTCCCTCACTCTGTCTGTCACCCTCTTTCAACCTACCTCTGTCTCTCTCCCTGTCTCCCTCTCTCTCCTTCCCTCTCTCTGTCTCCCTCCCTCCCTCTGTCTCCCTCCCTCCCTCTGTCTCCTTTCCTCTCTCTGTCCCCTTCCCTCTCTCTGTCTCCTTCCCTCCCTCTGTCTCCTTCCCTCCCTCTGTCTTCCTCCCTCTGTCTCCCTCTTTAACCTCCCTCTGTCACCCTCTCTAACCTCCCTCTGTCTCTCTCCCTCTGTGTCCCACCCTCTGTCTCCCACCCTCTGTCTCCCTCTCCCTCCCTCTGTCTCAGTCTCCCTCCCTCTGTCTCCCTCCCTCTGTCTCCCTCGTCTCAGTCTCCACCCTCCCTCCCTCTGTCTCCCTCCCTCTGTCTGTCTCCCTCCCTCTGTCTGTCTCCCTCACTCTGTCTCCCTCCCTCTCTGTCTCCCTCCCTCTCTGTCTCCCTCCCTCCCTCTCTGTCTCCCTCCCTCCCTCTCTGTCTCCCTCCCTCTCTGTCTCCCTCCCTCCCTCTCTGTCTCCCTCCCTCTCTGTCTCCCCCTCCCTCTCTGTCTCCCCCTCCCTCTCTGTTTCCATTTACAGACTTCTGGCTAGTAAACCTTTATGTAAAGACAGTACACTTCTAAATGATAGCCCTTCAGGAAGTGATCCAGTATTGAAGGTGATAGGAGAGGGACTTCACGACCATCACTGATTTAAATGATGCATATTTTCACATTGCAGTGCATTCATTTCTCAGTTTTATCTTCTTTTTGTGGCAAGCGACCATATCCCCAATTTAGTCTGGCGTTGTGGAATAACGTCAACTACATGGGTGTTTACAAATTGTTTGGTAGTGGTTGTGGCACATTTACATTGTGAAAGTGCCCATGTATATCATAAGTCCATAATTAGATGGCTGGTGTAGGAGAGCACAACTCAAAAATGCCATTTACTGGCTCAAAAACTTTGCTACTGAATCTTGGATTTAATACCAAGGTCAAAAAGTCACATCTGCATTCCTAGCAAATACCGAATTTTCTGGATGCAACTCTCAATGTAACAATGGAACAGGTTTAAACTTAAACCGAGCGACTATGGTTGTTTCTACTTTACTACAAGTCACAATCTCTAACAGTGAGAAAAGTAAGAAACTGGATAGTAAAGCTGGTGGCAGGCATCGCATTGGCTCTAAATGCTCATTTTCAAATGAATTCCTTGCTGGAATCATTGGCACAGCAGAGGTTAGAAGCAACTGGAATCTAGAAAGACCTAGTGTTGTAGCTCTGAGTAAGATACAGTCTAAAATAATTAAACAATAAGAATGTGATGCTGGGCAGAGTTTTGCAGACCCACATACACTAGTAACTCTGTCTCCTCCCTGCCTCTTCTCCTCCCCCACCCTCCCTCTCCCTCCCATTATCACCTCACCTGGCGTGCGTGTGTGTCACCCAGGGCTGAGGCAGCTCGCCGGCCGCACCAGAGTACTTCACAGGTCTTTAATAGACCACTTACTTGTTAATGAGGCTTTGTTGTATTTTGCCTCTTTTTAGCGCCCCTGCATTTCCACTCTGACCTTCCGGCCCCCATAGAGCGCTGCATCAACCGCAGTGTTTGTGGACACTCTTTTTACATTTAAAAAAAAAAACACACGGTGAAATGGTCCGTCAATCCCCGCCCAGCACGAGGGCACAGCTCGGCAGAAAGAGGCCCTGGCACCGGGCGCTTTCAAAGGCTCCACAGAGAGGCCCTCAGCGCCCCAAGGGGCTTGCTGCCAGCCGAGGCTCCGAGCAAAACAAATACAGCTTTTGGAGGGCGACGCGAAAGCGAATCACTTAATGTGCAGCATTTAAACTCCTTGTGCGTCTCGCTCGCTTCTGTAACACTCACTGCAAGAACAGCCAAGAGGTTATAAATTACTAGCCGGCTTCAATTAAAGAAATTACTTTGAATTTCATATGGGGTGGAACTTTAAAATGGCTCGGATCTAGCAATGCTTGGCGCGCAAACACCACTACAAGTAATAATCGTGCACACGGCAGGGTGGCCAGGGGTCCAACACACAGTGGGTATTACAGATGTCTGCATGGTCTGCGGGCCGCAGCGGAAGGCTTGCCGGGCCGCCGCTGGCCCGCGGGCCGTACTATGAGTACCCCTGGTCTAGAGCCTCCAGAGAGTTTCAGTTTATTCGCCAGATAGCTAGGAGAGGAGGAGTGCAAGGCTTTGTGGTTGATGCAGGCAGTCTTGTAGATAGATATCGCCTCGATGGGAAGCCAGCGGAGGGTGGATAACATGGGTGTGATGTGGTCGCTTCTTTTGGCCCCATAAATTAAACGAGCTGCTGAATGGAGAACAGACTTAAGGGGGGACAGGTGGGATTTGGGGAGGCCAGTAAGAAGAGAATTGCAGTAGTCCAGTCTGGAGAGGACCATCGATTGGACCATGGTTTTAAGGTCATCCTCATGGAAGAAGCAATGAATCCCCCAAAGAAGGCACAGTTGGTATCGAGCAGACTTTGCAATTGAATTAATGTGGGAAAGTAGATTGAGTTTAGTGTCGAGTATGACACCAAGGGATTTTGCGCTGTCGACAATGATGGGTTTATTGTTCAGTAGATTCATCTGGTCCATCCATGATTGAACCGGGGGAGGAGAAAGTGAGGAGGAGAGGAGGAGGAATTCAGTTTTGGAGGGATTCAGAATCAGTTGATGCGTTGACTTCCAGTTTTGAATTGGGTCCAGAGTAGAGCTTAGGACAGAGAGATCGGGAGTGGAGACAACCTTGAGGTAGATTTGAGTGTTGTCTGCGTAGAGATGAAAGTGGACCCCGGATTTACTTAGGAGATTTCCCAGTGGTTCCAAATAGAGATTGAACAATGTGGGTGCAAGTATAGAGCCTTGAGGAACACCGTGACCCACTGCCAAAGGAGATGAAAGACTGTCTGCTATTTTGATCATTTGGGATCTATCAGAGAGGAAGGAAGCAAACCATTTAAGTACAGTGCCCTCCATGCCCATTCTCTGTTGAAGAGTGTTGAGGAGGGTGTTGTGATTGACGGTGTCAAAGGCTGCAGAAAGGTCAAGGAGAATTAGAAGACAAGACCCCCCCGAATCGAGTATCCGCAGCGCATCATCAATCACATGCAGCAGAGCTGTTTGAGTGCTGCAGTTTTGGATGAAGCCAGACTGAAAATCCGCCCCTCCACAGTCCACTCCTCAGATGACTTACACCCTCACTAGGCCTATCCACCTCCTCTCATGGAATGTCAATAGCCTCTTGGACCGCATTAAGTGCACGGCTGTCCTCCGTGCTGCTCACCGCCACGCGCCGGATATCCTCTTCCTCCAAGAGACGCACCTCCTGGGTACACAGTGCAACTTCCTAGCTCGCTACGGCTTTGACAAGGTCTGGCACTCTGGTTTTACACGGGGATCCCGAGGGGTGGCTATTTTACTTAGGAAAGGGCTTCCCTTTACACTGGCGAGAGCCGAAACCAATGCAGAGGGTCATTATGTGGCCGTCTCAGGAACCATTGAGGGGTGCCCCCTGAGCCTCTTGTGTCTCTACATTCCCCCCCACTTCTGCCTCCGACACTTCGTTACCTGACACAAGTGATCTCCTCCCTCCCGCAGGGACTTATGGTGGTAGGAGGAGATTTTAATGCCGTTCTGCAGCCCTGACGTGATACGACAGGGACCCCGCCGGAACCCGGGTCGCCTCCGCGAAGCTCCTATCCAGCTGGTCCTTAGCCCTTGGCCTCTGTGACGTCTGGCGGGTCTGGAACCCCCGGGAGGAACAGTACACCCACACGTCGGCAGCCCACCACACTCATTCCCGAATCGACCTCCTCTTAATGTCGGCCATGGACTGCCAACTAGTTTCTGGGGCTACGATACTGCCCAGGGGAATCTCGCATCACTCTCCCCTCTCCCTCCATCTTGGCTTCCCACCGTCTATCCACCGAGCGGTTTGGCGGCTTAATGCCTGGTTTTTGCAGGACTCCGCGATGGTGGAGTCCCTTGGACAGGAACTGCTTTCCTTTTTTTCCACCAACACCGGCTCAGCCTCCTCGCCAGGAACATTGTGTGAGGCGGGCAAGGCCGTGATCCGGGGGGTGGCCAGGGGACTGGTCCACGCCGAGCAGTCAGAGCAAACGACTCAGCTTGCCCAGCAGGAATCCCGGGCAGCACAGCTTGAGGCAGCCCAATCCACTGGTGACGCGGGGATTCCTCTCGCCAACTGGCGGTGGTACGAGAGGAGATCCGTCGGGTCTCGTTGGAAGACGCTATGGCGCTCCTTGGTTGCCCGTATTTATGGATGGGGTGATTAGAATGGCAAACTCCTCCACAATCTTGTACCTTATCCCAAAGTCAACCGAATCATTCCGGACATCCGTTCGAGCACCGGGACTCTCCACGTGACGTCCTCGGCCATCACGTAAACCTTTGCTGCTTACTACGTGGCCCTCTATGCCCCCGCTCCCCAGAGGCCTCGCTGGCAAACTCGCTGGAGGGGACTGGTACCCAGCTGCCATGTCTCCCTCCGGAGACTGCAGAAGCCTTGGACCGACCCTTCACCCTGGAGAAAGTACAGGACGCCATCTCGCTCTTACACCCTGGTAAAACGCCAGGTCCCGATCGGTATCATCAGGAGTACTATGCAGCTTTCCGTGATATCCTGGTGCCCCATCTGGTGGATCTCCTCTGCCACGTGACGGAGACAGGGTCATTCCCACCTGAGTCGGATGTCGCCATGATCGTGGTTATTCCGAAGACACAGCCGCCCTCCTTGAGCTGTGTGGATTACCGTACAATCTCACTGATCAATACGTAGATCAAGATCTTCGCCACGGTCCTGGCTCAGAGGCTTTGCCCCCTCCTGCAGGACCTTGTCCACCCCGACCAATGCAGGTTCATGCCGGCCAGAGGTACTCATCACTGCATTCGTTGACTTCATCTGGCTCTGGCCCACCGGGAGTGCCTAACCCCGTATTGGCCCTACTCCTCTTAGACTTTGAGAAGGCCTTTGATACAGTGAATTGGGAGTACCTGCAGGATGTGCTGGACAGGATGGGTTTCGGTCCCTCGTTCCACCATCTGGTCAGAGTCTTATACACCAATCCCAGAGCCCGAGTACTCCTTAATGGGGAGCTGTCAGAGGTATTCCAGATCTGATGGGGTAAGCATCAGGGGTGTCCACTCTCGCCACTCTTATTTGCACTGGCAATGGAGCCCCTGGCGGCCCTCTCCTGGCAAGATCCACTTATTCGAGGCTGGGCATGGGACTCGAGCCAGTTGGATAAGATAGCCCTATATGCAGACGACGTTCTGCTTTACCTGGCCGACCCGGATAGCTCGGGTCCCCGATGTCTAGCGGCCTTAGTCACTTTTGAGCGGGTCTCTGGACTTAATCCGGCGAAGTCAACTTTGGTCCCCTTGCATCCCTCCAGGGACTGCTTTGACTGGCAGTTGGACATCCCCCTTAGAAGAAACTTGGTTAAGTACCTGGGCGTCTGGGTAACCCTTTTGCCAGACCTCGAGTGGGCTTTAAACTTCGAGCCCCTGGTCGTCCGGATGAGGGCGGATCTCAAAAGGTGGCAGACCCTTCCCCCTAACTTCCTGGGCAGGAGTGCCCAATTCAAAATGATGATTCTCCCCCGTTTTCTTTAACACTAAGATCCACCTCCCGGGCAGTTGGTTCCGTGAGCTGGACGGGGTCCTCACCTGTTGGGGGGGCTAGACCACGTCTATCTTTGACGCACTGTCCTATTCCCCCCTTTGATGGAGGTATGGGGGTCACCAATCTCCACCTTTACTACCTGGCCATGAAATTTATTGTCATCCGTGATAGGTATGCGGGCGGCTGGTCCGACCTGGCATACCGCGTGGAACTTAGCACGTCCGACTTCCCACGAATCCAGGCATTTCTATATGGTGGCCCGTGCCACAGGCCCTGCCCTTGGTCACCAGGACGGTGTTTCTGGCCTGGCGTACGGCTCTCCGCCACGTGCGGTGGGATCGAAAGCTCACTCGGCAGAAACCGCTTTGGCACAGGTCCTGGATGCACGAGGTCTCGTCCCTACAGGGGTTCCGACGTTGGGACCTCATTGGAGTTTCAGTGCTCGGGGATGTCTGGGTGGGAGATCACATTCACTCCTTTGCGGACCTACAGCAGCGCCACGACCTCCCACATACTCAGCACTATAAATATCTACAACTCAGACAAGCCCTTCATGCCCATGTCTCGCTGCCTGTCTCCCTCCCAAAGTTCAGCCCGCTGGAGGCTCAGGTGATGATGGGAAATTTGGGGAGGGGGGGAGTGTCCCATATCTATTGGTCCCTGGTGAACAATGGTCCCGCTTCCCTGGATCGGCTCAGGGCTTGCTGGGAGGGTTGGTTGGGCCCCCTGGAGGAGGCGAATTGGAGGGATGCCCTTATGGCGCCCAAAACTCTGACCACATTCTCCAAGTTGCGCCTAGTCCAACTTTATTACCTCCATGCGGCTTACCTCACCCCGACACGTTTATTCCAGGCCCGGTTGATACCCTCCCCAGCGTGTGCCCGCTGTGCCTCTGCCCCTGCCGATTTTTATCACATGATATGGTGCTGTCCAGCTTTGACACCGTTTTGGGAGGGGGTGGAGCGTGAGCTCATGCAGGCCCTGAGATGGATGGTTCCCCATGATCTGCTGCGTCTGCTGTTGGGGGTGTTTGATGGGTTGGATGGCTCCTGGGCGGACAAGCGCTTGTTGGGGACAGCAGTGGCTGTGGTTGCCAAGAGAGATATAGTGGAGCACTGGTCCCAGGCTAAGGCGCCTTCTGTCAAGGGTTGGAGAAGAGGGGTGGACTGGAGCGGGATCCAAGAGGAGGCCTTATTTGAAGCCCGAGGGTGCATGGAATTATTCAATGAAGTGTGGGGTAAATGGTTCAATATGCTCCCACCCTCATGATCTGCCTGTATTTGATTTATTCAGTGTATATCTGTCTCTATCGTTTGGACTGCCGGGTTATGCCCTGATGGAATCACCTACCTGCACTGTCACGCCTATCCTGCTGATTAATGAACTGCAACCAAATTCAAATTCAAAAAGTCTATATTTCGATTTTTTTCAATCATAAAAGACAGTTACAGCCTTGGGCATTTTCAAAACATTTTTGCAATTTAAAATTTAAAATTACCCCTCATTGACAGCTAGTAAAAATCCACAGTTCGTCACTTCAACTCTCGATTAACAATTATTGGCCTACCACCAAACATAAAACCCATAGATTACAATCATTCAATAAGTTAAAAAGAAGAAAAAAACATGGATATATAATTTATTTCATTCATTAAAAAAATATATATATTTTAAAATTCATCACTAGGTACATTAGTCACTATGTACATTTTACAGTCTCAGCTGTCATAGGTCGAAATTACTGTAGGCTCATTTTACGGGCCCGTATTATTTATTTTTTATTTATTTAGAAGTTTTCTATAGCGCTAACAAGACCCGAAGGTAGCAGGGCGCTTTACAGTAGAGGGAATGAAAAAGAGAACAACATGACACAAACCCAATAAAAGCGATCAGCGAGCTACAATTTGGAAGGAGGAAAAGTTCGGACAGCAGGACTTCTTGGTAACAGGATTCAGAGTTACCGCATGGATTCTGGGGACGCTTGCTGATCCAAGTTACCCACAACCAAGGGAGCGGATAAGGCACAAGGATTTGAGTTGGCTCTTGAATTCTGCATAGGACGGTATAGTTCTGATGTGCGGGGGGATGGTGTTCCATATTTTGGGGGCATTTCCTGAGAAAGAGCAGTCCGCAGTTCTCTTCCCTCTGGTTTTTGGTAGGATGAGCAGCAGGGAGTTAGAGCTTCTCAAATTTCTGGCTTGGCCTGCTTTTTTGAGCTTGTTTGCCAAGTATTCCGGTTTGCCCGTGTGGAGGGCCTTGTGGGTTAGGCAGGCCGTTCTGAAGGTGCTCCGCATTTCCGCAGGGAGCCATTCGAGTTCTTTGAGTTCCGGGGAGATGTGGTCAGATTTTTTGCAGTCTGTGATCATTCTCGCTGCCGCGTGAAGTGTTGTTTTTAGTGGGGCCAGGTGCGATTTGGGGATGCCTGTTAGGATTGAGTTCCCATAGTCCAGTCTTGAAAGAACTAGAGATTGCGTGGCTAGTTTGAGGTCCTTGTTAGGAATGTAAGGTTTGATTTTGTTCAGAAGTCTGAGGTTGAAAAATGCGCTTTTCGCCGAATTCTTAATGTGGTTTGTCCGGGTTAGTTTGGGGTCTAGGGTGAAGTCCAGAGATTTAACGGAGTCGGCTAGCGTGAGGTTATCTTTGAGAGCATCGATCGACTTTAGCCTCTCGGTGATTTGAGGGTTGTCTTCTTTGTTTGAGATGAGGAGTGTTTCTGTCTTGTCGGGGTTGAGTTTCAGGTGATTCTTTGTCAGCCAATCTTGGACTTCATTTAGGACATCATTAAGACTGTGGATGTCTTTAAGAGAAGAGGTTTCCAGGTAAATCTGTGTGTCATCCACGTAGAGGTGGAAGTGGATGTTGGCGTTCCTGAGTAACTTGGCGAGCTGTTCCATGTAGATGTTAAAGAGCTGAGGGGAGAGCACTGATCCTTGTGGGACACCCTTGTTGACTTTCTGGGTTTCGGAGGTGAAGTTCTTAATTTTTATTATTTGCATACGGTTATGTAAGAAGGAGGAAAACCACTTGAGAACTACCTCGCCAAGGCCGGCTCTTTCTTGAAGAGTCATGATGAGGAGCTTGTGGTCCACCGTGTCGAACGCTGCTGAGAGATCAAGGAGTATGAGGAGGCAGCACTTGTCTGCGTCAAGAGATCCATGAATGTCGTCTATGATGTTCAGCATCGCGGTTTCTGTGCTGCGGCCTTGCCTGAAGCCGGATTGGAGGGGTTCCAGGAGATTGATGTTGTCCAGATGTTGCGTCAGTTGCAGGAGTACGCAGCGTTCAAGTGTTTTCGAGAGCAAAGGGAGGTTGCATATCGGTCTGAAATTGTTCAAGTCAGTTGAGTCAAGACCGGGTTTTTTCAGCAGAGGAGTGACTTGCCCCATTTTTAGACAATCGGGGACCACTCCGCTTTGTAAGGAGCTGTTTATTATTCTTCCCCAGATGGGCGCTAAGTTAAGCTTCATTTTTTTGATTAAAGAGGGGGGAATCGGGTCTGAAACGTGTGCTGATGGTTTGGAGGTCGAGATCAGCTAGATTATCTCAGTTTCCTGGACGGGGCGAAAGCTTAGCCAGGGGGAGGGAAAGGAGTCGGATGGGAGTGCCAATGGGATGGCCGAGTTGCTCTTCTGGAGGCGTGGGTTGTTGATGTCTAGAGATAGTTCGATTTTTAAGACCTTATCGTTGAAGAAGTTGGCGAAGTTATCACAGAGTTCTTTGGATGCCTGCAGGGATGAGTGCAGGGGCTTGGTTGTTTGTTGTCTGATTATGTTGTAGAGCTCTTTGGGTCTGTTTTTGGATTTGACCAATGACTCGTGGAAGAAGCTGAATTTCTTGTTTTTGATATGGTTGTTGTACTTCCTACGGGCTGATTTTAGTTGGAGGCGGAGAATGGGGGTTGGGTTGTTTCTCCACTTTCTTTCTTTGGCTCTCAAGTTTCTTCTTTCTGCGTTGAGGTCCGCAGAGAACCAGGTTCTAGATGGAGTGGCTTGGCTTCTTTTGAGCTTTAGAGAGGCTAGATTGTCGAGTATGGAGATTAACCCCGAGTTATAGTGGTCGACGAGATCATTGGTCGAGAGGTGCAGTGTGTTATTTGGAAGAAGTGAATTTAGCTGACCTTCCAGGATATCTTGGGGTACTGGGGAGAGGTTTCTCGACCATTTGGGGGGGTCTTGCGGAGGTTTAAGTGAGATGATGGGGTGATTGATATGAAATAAGATCATGTGGTGATCTGACCAGTCAACGGGTAGTATGTGGTTGACCGTGATAGAATTCTTTTGGGCAATGATGGTATCCAGTGTGGCTCCTTTGTAATGAGTCTCCTCAGTACAGTGTTGGGTGAGGTTGTTATCATCAAGGAGGCTCCATATCCACATCCAGTGGAGAAATTTAGCTATGGCTATAACTACGGCTTGGGAGTTGTCAGTTCGTAAGATCCTGACAGCCTCACAACCCTTTTTGAGACCTAACTGGACACAAATAGGTTTTAACCAAGATCTCCTAGGTACCTTATATTCTGGACAGGCAAAGAGAACGTGCCCAATGACTTCCCGCTGATCGGGACAAAAGTGACAGGCCGAACCTTGTCCCCCGCGCCATTTTGCAGTGAGAGCATTTAGTGGTAATGTCCCCACCCTAATCTGATGATATTTCTTCCTGTCCCCTGGGATGGTAATCCAATCCCAATAAGCCTCAAAGGTCGCAGCGCAATGTGGTCTGGAATATTGTCGATTGTCATAGCGGCCGGCCCGATTGGGTTGTAGGCAGACGCTGTGTACTGTGCATACGATAATAAAAGTTTAAAAAAATAAAATAAAATAAATAAGCCTCAAAGGCCGGAGAATGCTTAAGTTCTAGGAAATCTGCTGTAAAAGATGGTTCAATACAGCGGCCAAATCTCTTTGCCTCAAGCATGTTCCAGTACAGGTCTCGAAATGTTTTTCTAGGTGGGAAGGGATTCCCTACTGGGTCATCCCATAATGGAGATAATCCCTTAGACTTGTATGTTGCTTTTACCTCCTTCATCCATAGTATTTTATGGGCCTTGTCGGAGTCTCTCACCTCGAGGAAGGCCCGTGCATACTGGGAGAGTTCTGGAGTGACCCATAATCTCCTCCAGTAGGCAACCGATCTATATCTGGCCATAGCCTCGAGGCCATGAGACCCTAGGTCATAGTGGAGAGGGATCAATGGAGTGGAAGCTGGTAAGCCTGTGATGTTGCGCAAAAATTTATTTTGCGCACCCGTCAACCTTTTTATTTTACTGAGCCCCCACAGTTCCGCCCCATAAAGAACTGCTACTCCAACTTTAGCGTCATAAATCTTTAAAACCGGGGTGATTGGCCTGGTATGAGATAAATAAAATTCCTTACTGAGTGCTCCTGTCAATTGTGCGTGCTTCGTGACCAGCTGGTTGGTGTGCTGTTTCCAGTCTAATTTGGATGATGAGGTTATGCCCAGATAATTAAATACTTGGGTCTGCTCCAGTTGAACCCCATCCATAACCACCTTCCCTCTGACATATTTATTTTTGTGTAGGACCATGAACTTTGTCTTAGATGTATTAATGACAAGACCATGGTCATTGCAGAAAGCTTCAAAGACTCCAACGGCCTTTTGGAGGCCCTGCTGTGTCTTCGAAATTAATAGTGTGTCGTCTGCAAACATCAACAGGGGGATCAGCTTGCCATCCAACTTGGGGGCATCGGTTGGTTGCTGTTCAAAATAGCTGATCACCCTGTTGATGTATAGTGAGAAGAGTGTAGGGGCAAGTACACACCCTTGGCGTACCCTCCTTGCGATAGGGAATTTATCAGTAACACTTTCCTGCTGGTTCCAGCGGACTCGGGCAAAATTATCTTTCCTGCAGTCTGATTAGGAGTGACAGGATATTCAATGGGATGCCCTGTTCTTGTAAGGCTGCCCACAGCTTAGTACGAGGCACCAAATCAAACGCTGATTTAAGCCCCCCAGTAACACTACACGCCAATATAATAAAACAAATCTAAAAACTTGGTCAATCGTACTGGTATGGCTACGGAACCCTGCCTGTAGAGGTGACAAAATATCGTTTTCCTCTATCCAGCCCTGAATACACTGCAGTAAAAACCTTGCCACCACCTTTTGTATGCAAGCAATAAGGCTAATTGGCCTATAGTTTCCTGGGTCCGAGCACTCCCCCTTTTTAAAGATTGGGATAATCTCGGCACCCTTCCAGGACTCTGGTATTGGTGAGCCCATCGCAATGCCATTAGCTAGCAGGTGGATGTAAGAGGCCCAAAGATCCTTGTCATGCATAAAAAAGTCTGATGGAACGGAGTCCAGGCCTGGTGCCCTAGCTTTTGGGATATTGTTCAGAGTTTTAATGATATCAGCTTTGGTAAAGGAAAGGTGATTTGTGCCCTCAATTACTTTTAGAAGAGCCTCACGCTCTTCTTCGTCCTCGTCCACAGCAGCAAACTGGGACGCATAGTGAGAGACCCAAGCATTTGGTGAAACATAATTAGTAGGTTCACCCCTTTTAATCCCCCTACCCCATTTGACCATATCCCAAAAGGAGCACATAGATCTTTCTTTGCTAGCACTCAGGAGCTCCCTCCAGTATTCATCGTCCCAGGCACCTTTTGCCTTAAGTTGCGTTTTTTTATACATGACTCGGGCAATCTTGATCTTAGCTATATCTTTGGTTTTTACTGCATCTGATAGGGCCCTGTATGCAACCCTACAGGATTTGCCATACCATTGATCCTTCTTTCTCTCTGGCCTACTCTGTTTTTGTAGTCACCTTTTTGACGAATAAGATCTTAACTGATTAAAAAAACTGTTGTGGATCCGACTAACATTTGATACGATTGCCTCCATAGTGGAATTGTTCCTTAATTCTACTATAGCCTGGACAGTCAAATCCCTCATGGCAGCAACACCTTCTTCATTCATTACACAGTTAGCCCATCTAATTCGTCTGTGATTATTTGAGAGGGCTATCTCCACACAATCACACAGGCCCTCGCGTTTAAGTAAGTCAAATAACCTAAATGACAGGATTAGTGGGTCATGATCATTCTCTACCCGTTCCTCTATCCGCATGTCGTCAATGCTGGACCAGTTCTCCTTATTTGTAAGGATGTAGTCTATGCGGCTATGAGATATACCGTTGTTAAAGGTAGAGGCGCACTGTTTGTCAGAACCCATTCTTCCATTAGTGGCACATAACCCATGCTCCACACATAGGACTTTAAGTTGTTGTGCTGCCTCTGACCATTTTTTAATAGGTGGTATTGTCAGCTGAGGGATCTTCCAAATTATAGTCCTCTTCCACTATATGGTCTATATCATAGCTGTCTAGGGGTTCAAGCAACAATTAAAATCTCCTGCAACAATAATGTTACCTTTTGAGCGATATCGCTCAAGGAGAATATCTAACTGCTCAACTGCTTCAGTGGATTTATCAACTGGGAGCCCCCTGGAATAAATATTAAAGACAAAGATGTCCTTATGGTTTGAGCATTTAAGTTTGATTAGCAGAATATCTGGGCTATTTGTGACCAGCTGAGTAACGGAATATCTACTGTCCTGCTTAACCCATGTCAACAAGCCTCCCTTCGATCTCCACAGTAAGCTAGGAATGGCTGAAGTATAAAAGTTTAAATATCCTTGCTTAAATTCCGGGGTTACCCGCCATGTTTCCTGAAGGAGGATTATGTCCATGTTATCCAGAAAGGCTAGCCAGTCCAGGGATGTTACCTTACTTCTCAGCCCTGCCACGTTCCATGACACCAAAGTGGATTGGGAGAGAGAATTAATACTGTCAATTTTGGTGCGGGGGTCAGCGCTAACCCTGCCCTCTTTGGGTAGTATGCCCCAGCATAGACTAGTATCTAATGCCTCCTGATTTAAATCAATTTTATTTTTTGCTGTATTGTCAGCAATACAGTCAAGTAGTTGATTTGGGCCATTTGTCCCTTCCAAATCCACTAAGATATTACATTTGCCCATTGTATTGGTCTGGGGCGTGGGGATATCACTTGTAAGGGCGGTGCTCTGAGCTATAATGTCACCCATTCCACAAACCTCAATTAATCTAATACATGCCGTATTGCCATCCCTCATAAGTCAGTCGCAGTCATTTAGGCCTGACAGGATCCCAAACCTATTTCCTAGGCTAATCCCCCATTCATTAGCTGGAGCACCCACACCCCATCTATTCATCATGGTGTCCCACCTTGGCCCTGGAGTCTTGGGATAAGTCACGTTTTGCTGCTCACCATAGAAAAATGTTAAGGTGAGTGGAACAACAGTGCCACTCCTGCGTTGAGGGGGGGTATATTTGACAAAACATTAGGGAGCACAGCCGAATTGGAAAAGTTCACCACTACACAGTCTCCTTTGAACGTTTTCGGTCTGTTCCCTATCCAGGCTACCCTTCTAGCCGTCTTAATCTCCCCTGCTAACTGCTGTTTCCCTGCTGGGGCCATCTGCATGTTACCTGACAGCCAATGCAGCGCCTTACTAGAGAGAGATGTTGGGGATTCTAACTAACCCTGGGCGTAGTTCGCGTAGTGGGGCTACGCGGAGCTACGCGAAGTGGGCACAAAGCTACGCCCACCCGCACACTCCGCGTAGCCCCACTACGCGCCACCCGCCTCCCTCCCGCCCTCTCTAAATCCCCCACTTAAAGGATAAAGTGGCATAAAAGTAAGTTTAAATCACTTACCTGGTCCGCGGCGGGTCCCGGGGCTCCCTCTTCTATTTTGCTGCACGTTGTCAATCCCAATGCGCATGCGCGGCAGCCCGCGCATGCACATTTGTCACGAGAAATGCGCATGCGCGGGCGGCCGCGCATGCGCATTGGGATTGACGACGTGCAGCAAAATAGAAGAGGGAGCCCCGGGACGCGCCGCGGACCAGGTAAGTGATTTAAACTTACTTTTATGCCACTTTATCCTTTAAGGGGGGGATTTAGAGAGGGCGGGAGGGAGGCGGGTGGCGGCCAGCTACGCACCGTCTGCGGAGCGTGCGTAGTGCTGGGAGATACGCATGCTACGCAAAATGCGTAGGAACCAGCACTACGCACACTCCGTGCACGGAGCGTAGCTGCCCGCCCAGGGTTAATTCTAACTGCCCAGGTACCAGGGGTGGTACATTTGTCAGTACCAACACCAGAGGTGAAGCTTCTACTATGAATTGGGGAGAGTCTGTCTCCTGACATGGTACAGGTGGTACGGTTGATGTTAACAAAGCATCCTCTCTTACTACTGGGTGATTACCTGCATTTGCTGGAACCCGACCAGGGGGGATAATTGCTGTCATACTCCTCCCTGCCTCTGCCACACTCACAACATTCTCCCCAGTTATACCTGCTAGGTTTGAAACTAGAGTTGCTATATTACTAACCTCCCCCACAACCTTATTCTGAATCCCGCCCAATTTTTTCACCTCAGCAGTGAGCTTATCAATTTTAGCCACCATTGGTTTGATAATAGCTTTGATTTTACACTCAATCATATCAGCTATCCTAAGAAAAAGCTCATCATCCATATTATGCTTTGCACTATCCTCCCCAACATCCATACTCTTATCCTTAGTTTTCCGTGGCGGTGAGGCCCTTTTCCTCTTCAACCCTGACCGTAACCCGCCACGCTTGGGCGGGATCTTTCTACATGTTCTGACTACCCTAGTTTCCTGCTCTGGGGAGGAAAGATCTTCTTCTATGACTTGGACATGTGTCTCAGGGTCAGAATCAGCATCACTTTCCGGGTCAGTTACGGGGTCAATTTCTGGATCAACCGCTAGGAGTGCGCTTTGATCATACTTGCCACTGGCATGAAGATCGGTCTCAGGAGCGTCACTACTAGCAGCCTGCAATACCAATAGAGATGATGGAGATGGGCTCAGGGGAGGGAGAACTGGAGATTGAATTAATCCTAATGACTGTTGCCTTTCGCTATTGATTTTCATTACCACCTGGACCAAATAGTTATCCATCGTATTGGACGTGGTTGGAGCTATTTTTTTCGGCATGCTACACAAATGCAGGTTAACGCTCAAAATAATATTGGGAGTTTATAACACAGAATAAGCGGTACTCAAACTAGGAAAAGGGAGGGCACAACAATAATCCTCTGTAGGATTTAATTAGGTGAGGCAATATAGTCTTACTACAAGAAGCTGCCTCGATCTTGGCAGGGGCAGAGAGTTCGGCCCAGTCCAGTCGCGGCCAGTCTCGGACTGTCTAAGTCTGTCCGCCCTTTGTCCGGGCTTCGTCCGGGCGTCCCGCGACGCGTGGAAAGCGCGCAATTTAAAGCGCCTCCAGTGTCGGGAGGTGACGTGGGGCTCCGCTATGCCCCCTGGGATTTGTGGTTTTTCCTGCTTCCTCCACTCGGCGGCCAGGTGTATCTTGTGGTGGTGGGAGGGCACTGTCCAGGCAATATCTTTAGCGTCCCACAGGGAAAGCACACTGTCCCCTCACAGGCTCAGGTAAGAAGCAATTCAGCTACAGAAGACCCGCTCCACCGGGAGAGCACGCAATTTGAAGCGCCTCCGGTGTCGGGAGGTGACGTGGGGCTCCGCTATGCCCCCTGGGATTTGTGGTTTTTCCTGCTTCCTCCACTCGGCGGCCAGGTGTATCTTGCAGCGGCGGGAGGGCACTGTCCAGGCAATATCTTTAGCGTCCCACAGGGAAAGCACACTGTCCCCTCACAGGCTCTGGTAAGAAACAATTCAGCTACAGAAGACCCGCTCCACCGGGAGAGCGCGCAATTTGAAGCGCCTCCGGTGTCGGGAGGTGACGTGGGGCTCCGCTATGCCCCCTGGGATTTGTGGTTTTTCCTGCTTCCTCCACTCGGCGGCCAGGTGTATCTTGCGGCGGCGGGATGGCACTGTCCAGGCAATATCTTTAGCATCCCACAGGGAAAGTACACTGTCCCCTCACAGGCTCAGGTATGAAGCAATTCAGCTGCAATCAATAAATTTGTTTATTATGCCAAAAACTTCAATAAAATTGATTATAAAAAAACGATAATAGAGTTCCAAAATATTTTTTTTAAATAGAAAAAATATCGGTTTTATAAATATTAAAATATGAATCTAACATTTAAAAAACCTTCAAAATTCATGGGAAAAAACATAGGTTTTACAGACGTTATAGTTAGGAATTAGCATTTAAAAAACCTTTGAAATTCACTAAAAAACCATAGGTTTCAGGGATGTTATAGTTAATTGCACATTTGACTCATAGAGAACCAGAGAAATGTACCTGTTATAGTTAGTTGAGCTTTAGTTGAGCTAGCTATAACTTGTGCCCCAGCAATGCACTGCTGATAATGTTGCATATTATATCACTCATGACATGGTTAGTGACATCACTGATGACATCACTGGTGACATCTCAAATGACATCACTGATTACATCATCCATGTGATAATCTGATGCACATACTGATGCCCTAATGTAAACTTTGATACAACCATTCTAAAATGCAGACTACTATTTTTTAAACCATACACACAACAATGACATACACTACATACCACTCACTATTTCCTAGGTCTCCACACACATCCAGTCACTTATTCATGTAGTTACTCATCAATACAGTACTATAATATGCACTCATACATCTATACATGCAGTCACACTCCACCACTCATCCATAGAGTTACTCACACACCTAGTCAGTAGTGCAAAGAATCAATCACATACCCATTTACTCATGTATACAGTTATGCACACCAACTCCGTACACACCACATCACTTATTTATACAGATACTAACACATATTTACTGTCTTATACAATCACTGATGGAAGCAGACACTCATTTATACACCCACTCTTCAAATAACTTACTCTTACGTATAGTCATTTATATACTCCAACACTCACATATAGTGCCTTAAAACATATGTAGTTATGTTATGTTATGTTATTAATTTTTTATATAGCGCACGGATGCCGCAGCTAAGAGGCGTCCCGGCGCTTGGAGATCTGAATAACACAACACATATGAGAAGGCAAAGGCAAGAAGACAGACTAGACTGTGGAAAAGAGGAAGGTCTTCAAGGTCTTCCTAAAAAGAAACAGGTCTGGGATTGAACGGAGTGGAGCTGGAAGAGAGTTCCAGAGGGCAGCCGCCAGCACTGAGAACGAGCGACCACCCATTCTAGCCCGTTTAAAACGGGGCACTGTGGCGAGGTTCAATCCAGCAGAGCGAAGAGCTCTAGCAGGAACATAGTGCAGAATAGTCTGTGAAAGAATAGGGGGAGAGGCTAGTTTAAGAATTTTAAAAGTTAAGCAGAGGGCTTTAAACTTAACTCTTTGCTCAATCGGAAGCCAATGGAGATTCCGGATAGTTTGGCGAGCTGAGACAAATTTCGGGAGACCGACAAGCATCCTAGCGGCCGCATTCTGGACCCTCTGAAGACGGGACAGTTCGGCCTGATTTAAACCCAAGAACAGAGAGTTGGCATAGTCCAGTCTGGTAAGAACCAGAGCCTGGACCATAATCTGTCTTGTCTCAGCATCGAAAAATTTAAAGATGGGTCTCAGACAATGCAAAGTACCAAAACATACGCCAGCCACGCGTTTGGTATTGGAGATAAATGAAAGCTTGTCATCAAACCACACCCCGAGGTTTCTGACTTCACTCACAGGGGTAGGGACAGGGCCAAGATCAGTAGGCCACCATTGATCTCCCCATAGGCCACTTTCCTTACCAAAAATAATGACCTCAGTCTTAGAGGCATTAAGTTGAAGCCGGTTGTTCGCCATCCAGCCAGAAACAGCTTTTAACGCTGACTGGAAGGTGGGGGCGTCCATGTTGGAGTCGCCGTTTAGTGCCACCGCCAGCTGCGTGTCATCGGCGTATGACACTAAGGAAAGACCAAAACTGTGGGCTACCTCCGCCAGAGGCTGAACATATAAATTAAATAAAGTGGGGCTGAGAGCCGAACCTTGGGGAACACCCTGCAGTTAGTCACAGATATACCACTGAGACATTCATTCACTCACCAACACACCCATACACACACTAAATCACCCATGCAGCCCTTCCCAGATGCACTTTTGAATCCATACAAGCAGTGAATCACCCACTCAGACATCTATGCACAGAGTCATAAACACCCCCACCCACCCACACAGACACTCAGGGACCCATACAGATTCTCAGACAACAAGTCAATAACCCATATAGACACTCATGTAGCTATTCACCAACCCATGCAGTTGCCTACACACCACCTGAGAGAGTAATACAGACTTTCGCACAGTTTAGTTACTAACCCATGCATTCAGTAAGACACGTTCGATCACTCACTTATACAGTCAGTCACGCACCTACTAAATAATCCCTTTAGGCAATTGTAAATCCACTCATTCTTCAATACACCTTGGCATAGATATATATGAAAAATATTTAAACTTTACAGAAACACACATTCACTGTATGATGCCATCAGTGATGTAATCAGTGATGTCATTTGAGATATCATCAGTGATGTCACTGACCATGTCATGAGTGAAGTAATATGTGACATCATCAGCAGTGCATTGGGGGCGCGCAAGTTATAATTAGCTCAACTAACTATAACAGGCAAATTTCTCTGGTTTTCTATTAGTCAAATGTCCAACTAACTACAACATCCCTAAAATCTATGTTTTTTTCAGTGAATATATCTATATAGATATATATATCTTGGACATCGAGCTTGCCCACTTGGGCTTAATTAATGATCTTTCCCCACGGTTCCCCCTTTACAGTTATTTCTCCCCATCATAACATTGCAGATTTGAACATATTCTAAATGCGAAATTTTGCACATTGTTTGCTTATTTGCACATTATGAATATCAAATGTATTATTTTAATATGACCAAAATATGAATTTTAGATCAAACAATATTGGTTTTTAATCATGGATGATATTTATATATTTATTTGCGAGATTTGCACATGTGGGGGAAAAAGAAGGGGAACTATAATGTACAGTGATATTTTAATCCATTTATATTGTATATGGGGAAGGAAAGTAAGTTTTGTGATTGATGTCCTAATGATCAGGCTGAAGTCTGTTGTTTATCTCTACAGGCCCAGTGGTCAGATGATGCTTGCATACTCGTTATAAATTTTGATGATGGGCTGACCATGTCATGTGATCAAGGGCTTCAGGGCTCGAAACGCGTCATGGCGGACGGAGTGGTGCACACGGTGAAATAAATTAAGCAAACTCTACCTCTTTGGGTCAGTTTCGTTTTTCTATGCCGACAACCGAGTGAAAGCGGAGAAAGCGAAGTTCTGGTAAAGATATATATATATGTATATATATATATATATCCACGCTCCAGGTTCTTGCCGTTCTTGCTGGCGCACTCGGTAGCGAGTGCTGGGAACGCGACGGCAAGATCGCGTAAAATCCCAACGCTGCAAAGAATAATACCAGCACTCGCGAGTGCTGGTATTATTCTTTGCAGCGCTGATATTTATATGTTTGTATATATATATATATATATATATATAGATAGATATATATATATACATATATATATATATATATATCTATATATATATATATATATATATATATATATATAGATATATATATATATATATATATATTTCCTACTGGCAGTCACCAGTGGGTAGTTATAGTTAAGACCTAGTTCCATAGGAACATAGGAAAAGCATTTTTTGACCTTGGCTATAACTTTGGCGTTGTTTGACCAATCTTCACGTAATTTTTTGTAGAGGTGTCAAGACAGGTTCTGATTGTCATGGATGTATGGGGATGACTCGTTTAGTGGGGACCGAGAATATGGGGTACGAAATAAGGTTGCATTTGTAACGTTAATTTCAATAGGAAACTTTAGCCACACTTACAGCCCGAACCGATGAGCGGACTCACACCAACTTTGGCAGGGAGGTAGATGTCGGCTCAAGGAAGTGCCTTTTTTAATTATTTGGTGTAAATCAATTCAGTTTTTGGGAAATTTGGGAGGAAAATTATAGTGATATCTCTGGCCATGGATATTTCATGAATGCGCGCACCAACAGGAATGCTCTGATTGACTGGACACAACCTAAACAGAAAGTTGTGGCTGTCATTTTATCTATCCGGAAAGGTTCCCAGGGCTGAAAGATTGTGTGAAAGCCCACATAAGGGGTCATGGTGGATATACTCTGACCCCATGGTTGAGAAATAGGAGTGTTGGTGAATCAAGTTATGACCGAAATGGATTTTTTTAATCAAGCATGATAATCGCGATGACGGCGCGACCACCAGCCCAGCCCCCCATGTACCATCGAGGGGACAATACAACTATCAACGTTGTTGCGAATATTGGTAAAAATAAAAAATAAAATATCAGTGAATCATTAATACGCATTGTTATGGAGATATTAAGATTTGGATAAGGGGCGTGACTTTAGGTGCCAAGATGGCGGTCGCACTCTAAGAGTGCTCCTGACCCCTTCGTCATCCACCTTGAATGTGCTTGTCTGCGGCAGCCAATCAATCCTCCTACCTACCTACAGAGGTTTCCTGTTCCCACAGCGTTGCTCCGGTTTGTTTGGCTGCTAGGTTCTGGGCTCCTGCCACTCAGTTTGGACTCCTTCTCCCCGAGGCCTTGGGGTTACAAAATGGCGACCTTCACCGAGACGAGTCAATAAATGCGCATCTCTGTCCCAGTGGCCTGCTGGTCCTGCATCCCTCCCTGCTACAAGATTGCCGTCGTGGTTTGCCTGGACCTGCTTGCTGCCCTGTCTGCCTGTGGTCCGCCCTGAGGCCACGGCCTTAACCTCGGCACCTCCTCCACATGGTGCACCGACATCCAGGGCTGCGGCTGGGGAGTGTGGGAACCTGCTCCACCTCCTAATCTAAACATGTGAGGACAGAGAGTGGGTGGGGTCCGTCCACCCAGGAAACTCCTTTCTGGACCCCCAGTAAAGAACTCAGAGGTGGCCTTGTAACTCTCTGCGGGGTGCGGTCCGGTGAGCGGGGCTGAGCAGGGATCGACTACCATTGTCAGGTAGCTGTTCGGGGGACTGGCACGGCCCTCCTTCCCCCCTCTCCCTATCACTGACCTGCACTCCTCACCTGCATGCTGGTAACCCTCCATCGGGACAAGCCCTTCCCTGAGGCTGGGGGTGAGGGCGCGGGAGGCATGTGTTGTCACCCTAGCCCCCCAGGCGCTGTATCCCACCTTCTGATGTACTGGGGCGGAGGCTGGTGGAACTCACCGCAGCCTGCCAGTGAATACGAGACCTCTTTACTGTGGGACCTGCCAGTGCTACACTCCTGCTACCATGACAACGGGACCAGCCCTGCCTTGGCCCCCTACCATCTATAGGCCGCTCCGGAGCTGCAACCTCACTCCCGTGCATACACAGCACCGGCATCAGAGGACGACGGGGGCCGGCCCGAAGCCTGCATCAGCAAGTTCCAGGTGAGTGGGGTTGGACCTGAGTATCGGCTGCTGTGTCGGGTGGTGGTGCGGGGGGCCAGATTGGTTCCTTCTGCTTTCCCCCCTCGACCCCCTTTTTTTGACATAGTGTCACCCATTCCGGGTCGGAAAGTGGTGCTTCCCCAGGTTTGGCAATCACATCGTTTTGTTCTGGTTGGTCCCTCGGGCCGGGGAAACCCAGGAGGGCCGGCCTCGGCACCCAGGCCCGAGTATTGACGGCTTGGGTGATGGCCGCCTCCCTGCCTGCAACTGCTGACTGGTGAGGCCGCCCCCCTGTTCGACTGGACACCAGGGCCCTGCATCCGCGGTCAAGATGGGTAGGGACCGTGCCCCAAAGACGCCTGCTCCACAGACCCAAACCAAATTGGACCAGTACACCACCACTGACCGAGGTCCTGTGGGGGGACGTCGGGTGACCCCTCTCACACTGGAGGGGATCTGTCCACCATCCTCCAGGCAATTGGTGCCTCCCAGGCTTCGGTGGAGGGCAAGATTGGTGAAGTACGGGTGGATATGGCCCTTATCTGCCAGGACCTTTCGCAACGCCATGGCCCGGATCTCAGAGGCAGGATCGTGCCTCTCCACTAAAGAGGATGAGTTAGGTCAGCTGCAGACCCAGGTGGCCTACCTGCAGACCCAGACCTCAAAACTGCACCGACGGGCCAAGGATGCAGAAAACACATCGAGGCAGAACAACCGCCGCCTCATAGGTTTCCCAGAGGGGGTTGAGCAGGGTCAGGCGGACACATTCGTGGAGACCTGGTTGAGATCCTGGATACCCAAAGACACCCTCTCTCTGTGGATCGCGGTCGAGCGCGCCCACCGCTTCCTGGTGCCCAAGCCTCCCCTTGGGGCTCCACCTCGGCCCATCATCATTAGGATCCTCAATTTCTGGGACAGAGACGCTATCCTCAGAGCGGTGGCCCCATGAAATACCAAAACAACACGATTATGCTTTTCCTGGAGTATACATGAGAAGTACAGGCCCAGCGGCATACCTATGCCAACGTCAAGCAGAAGCTCTGTAACCTAGGGTTGCGCTATGGTCTCGTTTTCCCAGCCCATCTCAGAGTTGATTTCCAGGGGAAGACAATCTTTTTTGATACTCCACAGACTGGACTTGGCTCATGGAGGAACGTCCCCTTAAGATCCACCCCACTTCCCCCCTGACCAAATGGAATCTCCACGGTCTCAGCCATCCTTTCCCAGGCATCAGCGGAGATGCACTCAATCCTGCAAGAAGTGAGACCGGCAGAGTGGGGCATCATGATCGCCTGATGCGGAGTCCCAGCTGTTAATTTCATCGGAACCTCCTCAGGTCCCACGGGACCGCAGTCGAGCCAGTTCTCTCATTGATCTGAGCCTTGCCCCTGATCCCTCTGAGACGTTGCGCCCGCCATATCAGATTCTGACTTATCTCAAAGCCCCGCACTTCGGGGTTCCGGAGAAGACAATGGAGTCCCATTTCCACATTGATTTGGTCCTTCTGACGGCCACCGATTTCCAGTTGGTATCTGGTGTCACTATCCTCTCCTGAGGCATCTCAGATCACTCCTCTATCTCCCTTCATCTGGGGTATGCCCCGGGGGGGATACGCACGTTCTGGCGGTTGAACACCTGGTTCTTACAGGACATGGAGATTAATGTGGCCCTCGGATGGGAACTGAAACAATACTTCCTAGTTAACCACATCGCTGCGTGCAGGATTCCCCTCCTGTGCTGGACCACAATTAAAACTGTGTGGTCATGACGAGCTCAGCTCGTCATGAGCACACGAGCACTGTGCTGCATGACGAGCTGAGCTCGTCATGAGCACGGAAGTGGTTAATAAGGGCTCTATCCCTTCCCCAGGCACACTGTGAGAGAACGGCAAGGTTACCTTACGGGGAGTAGCCAGAGGTCTGGTTCACACAAAACGGGCAGCACAGACTGCTCGCCTGACGCGGCTCGAGGCTCAGGCCGCACAGATGGAATCGGCTTCTTCCACTCTAGAGGATGCCCATTCCGCTAGACATCTTGTGCTGCTCCGGGAAGAGATCCGTCAGATCTCCCTAGACTCAGCTAAAATGTTATGGCGCTCCTCAGTGACCCGTGTATATGGATGGGGGGACAAATAAAATTGTAAATTGCTCCACAATTTGGTCTCCTAACCCAAAGCCAACTTCATAATCCCTTAAGCATGCGACCCGGCTGGCACCCACCACTATACTTCGCAGGCTATTGTCCAAGCTTTTGCTGGCTACTATGCCCAGCTCTATGTGGCCCGGCCTTCCGAGGCCTCCGTGGCTGACCTGTTGGAGAGGGCCGAGGTTCAGCTACCCCATCTTGCCCAGACTGTTTAGAAGGATCTGGACCTCCCCCTTACCCCAGAAGAGATACATGGGGCCATCTCCCTCTTGCACTCCGGTAAGACACCTGGGCCAGATGGCTTCCCACAGAAATACTACGTGGCCTACCGCGACTTACTGGTCCCTCACTTAGTTGACCTCTTCCAACACGTGGTAAAGACCTGGGGGCACATTACCAAGCAATAGCGATAATTATCGCTATTGCTTGGTTAGAGACAAATATTTATCGCCGCCCTGCAGCTATTTTTATCGCAGATAAACCTTGTTATTACCAAGGTTTATCGCGAATGCGATAAAAATCGGCCGCAATGCATGAATATCGCTGAAAAGTCAGCGATATTCATGCATTACCGAGCTAATGCTCTTAGCCATGTTATCCACCTCCCAATGGATAACATGGCTAAGAACTGCTCAGAACAGGTGTTACCTTTTGGAGATATTCGCGCATAGTGCGAATATCTCCAAAAGTTGGTAATAGGAGATAGCGATGTTAGCGACTGTTTCCAGTCGCTAACATCTTGGCACGCCCACTTTTCATGTCATTAGTGATAAATTTCTCTGACATGCAAAGTGGGGCCCAAGATGGTCGCTATCTCCTACTAACTGTCGCTAACTGGTGTTAGTGACAGCTAAGTAATAGGGAGATAATTTTATCTCTGCTTTCTTGGCTTTTAAAGCCAACAAAGCGGAGATAAACCCCCTTGATAATATGCCCCCAGGTATTTCCACCC